>NC_141025.1:7142500-7212500 GCF_052040795.2 Danio rerio | reverse complement strand
TATTTCCTTTCTCTGGTAAACATCATTTGGGAAATATTTAAAAAAGAAACAATAATTCAAAGGGGGGCTAATAATTCTGACTTTAACTAATATATAATATTTTTAAAGTTCAAATCAAGTTTCTTCCCACCAACGATATATATTTAAATGTATAAATTCAATATCAATTTAGAAAGTGAGAGCAAATTAAAAAGGAAATCTGTGGAACTAGTTACTAAATAATAATTAGTTGAAATATTTCATGAGCATAGGACACTTTTATTTTAAAACCCAAAACTTATGAATCCTTTCAAATTATTGAAGTGTAAATTTTTTTTAAAGCACTTTTGGTTCATTCCGCTGTGGCGATCTCTGCTGAATAAAGGGAATAAGCCAAAGGAAAATGAATAAATGAATTATTAAAACCAAAGATGTGCTTGATTGCTCTGCTTAGAGTTAACATAAACTAACATTATTAAACTTAAATAATGTAACCTTAACAATAAGGAATACATTTTGTTATAAATGTATTACTGAGGCGATGCAGTGGCGCAGGAGGTAGTGCTGTTGCCTCACAGCAAGAAGGTCGCTGGTTCGATCTTCGGCTCAGCTGGCCTTTCTGTGTGGAGTTTGCATGTTCTCCCTGTGTTCTCATGGGTTTCCTCCGGGTGCTCCGATTTCCCCCACAGTTCAAAGACATGCGGTACAGGTGAATTGGGTAGGCTAAATTGTCCGTAGTGTATGAGTGTGTGTGGATGTTTCCCAGAGATGGGTTGCAGCTGGAAGGGCTTCCGCTACGTAAAAATGTGCTGGATAAGTTGGCGGTTCATTCCGCTTTGGTGACCCGGATTAATAAAGGGACTAAGCCGACAAGTAAATGAATGAATGAATGCATTACTGATTGTTTGTGCTTGTTAGTAAATATAATAGTTAACATTATGGCTTATTTTAAGTGTAAAATGTTACTTTTGCTGGTTTAAAACTATGTTTTTTGTTTTGTTTTTTGCAGCTTAACAGCTCCTATGACTTCACCTTTATGGTAAAGAGCAGCTTGGACATTCTGCAAGCCTGCTTTTGAGATCAGTGGAAGAAAGGAGAATGTGAAGGTGAGAAATCAACCCCATTTTTTTTTTTTTTTTTACTGAATATACACTCGATATTCATTAGACTGTTTCATAAAGTTATAGTTGATGTAAAAGCTGACTAATGTAAAAAAGTGGCTTTCAAAATATAAGAGGGAAAGCTGCTGTAAGGAGTTCAGTTTTGGCTGAACAGCTTTTTTATGCAGTAACCGAAGTTGCAAAAGTCAAAAGAAAAGACAAGCCTGTTGAAGCAATCTCTCTGTAGATGAAGGGCTCAGACTGTGCAAATGCTTTTTAAGTAACAGAGGATGTTTAGATTCAAATAATTGTAAACAACTACACACTACCTGACAAAAGTATTGTCACCCATCCAAGTTTTAGGAACAACACAAAATAACTTGACTTCTAGTTGATCATTTGGTATCAGAAGTGGCTCATTTGAAAGGCAAAGGCCTCTAGATTACGCTTATTTTACCACAATAAAACATGATAATGACTTGATTTATTATTTTTTTCATTAGGACAGTAAGCTCTGACTTTGCTTAGGCAAAAGTCGTGTCACTGAACAGAAATAATGTCCAGTATAGAATATAAAGTCCTGCTGCAGTGGAGACAGAATGAATATTGTGTCTAACTCCATCATGAGCTTGGAGGACTGCATCCATACATCTCTGCAATGACTCAAATCACTGATTAATAAAGTCATCTGGAATGGCAAAGAAAGCGTACTTGCAGGACTCCCAGAGTTCATCAAGAGTCTTTGGATTCATCTTCAATGCCTCCTCCTTCATCTTACCCCAGACATGCTCAATAATGTTCATCTCTGGTGACTGGGCTGGCCAATCCTGGAGCACCTTGACCATCTTTGCTTTCAGGATCTTTGATGTGGAGGCTGAAGTATGACAAGGAGCGCTATCCTGTTGGAGAATTTGCCCTCTCCTGTGGTTTGTAATGTAATTGGCAGCACAAATGTCTTGATACCTCAGGCTGTTAATGTTGCCATCCACTCTGCAGATCTCTCGCACGTACTGAATGTAACCCCAAACCATGATTTTTTTCTTCACCAAACTTGACTGATTACTTAGAGAATTTCTGCACAAATACTGCAGTAGGTCTTCTGCAGTATTTGTGATGATTGGGATGCAGCTCAACAGATGATTCATCAGATAAATCCACCTTCTGCCACTTTTACAAATGATCAACTAGAAGTCAAGTTATTATTTGTTGCTCTTACAACGGGGATCGATTTTGTCAGGTAGTGTAAGTTGTTACATCTTCTGTAAATCGTGAAAAAAAGATGTTTAGGCCCAGTTAAGACTGCGTGATTTTAGCCCCGATTTTGACACACCGACAGATTTTGAGAAATCGCAGACAAATGTCTAAAATCACAGGCAAATCGGTGCTCGTTCACGTGAGTGACAATCACACAGTATGAACTATCAAAGATGCGATCTGAGAGAATCGCTGATGAGTCGCTGATGCCTGTGAGATATTACGCGTGCTAAATATCTGGAGCTGTCGGCAATTCAAATCATGCCGTGTGAAATGAGTTTTGACTGAAAATAACATCGACGATTGCCTACAGCCAACGAGAGAGCAGCATTCACTAGACTAGTGTGTGTGTGTACCTGCAGGCTAGTGGGAGGCTGGGGGAGAAGTTAAAAGTGCTCCTTTTCAGTTTATATGGACCCAAGAAATGGAGGAAAGACTAGTAAATTTGGCAGTAGCACCCGTGTCTGTTTGACATGTCATGTGAGCAATATCACAACCGGGTCAAAAAAGAAATTTGAGGAGATTCCCTTTAAACCCAGGTGAGCAAATATGTACATTTTCTACCCCATTAAAGGCTTCTTTCTCATTATGTAGTTAATAACATTTACATTTAGTCATTTAGCTGACGTTTTTATCCAAAGCGACTTACAAATGAGGACTAGTAAGCAATTTACACAACTATAAGAGCAACAATGAATAAGTGCTGTAGGCAAGTTTCAGGTCTGTATAGTCTAAGAAGGAAAGTATTAGTAATATTTTAGTAATTTAGTAATTAATTTTTTTTTTTTGCAATTTTTTTTTTTGTACTTTTTTTTGCAATTTTTTTTAGTACAGTTAGTGGTATATCCAGAGAGGCAATTGCAGATAAGGAAGTGAAGTGGAGACTAAATAGTTGAGTTTAGTCGTTTCTTGAAGACAGCGAGTGACTCTGCCGTTCTGATGCAGTTAGGGAGTTCATTCCACCAACTGGGCAGATTGAATGCGAGAGTTCGCGAAAGTGATTTCTTCCCTCTTTGGGATGGAACCACGAGGCGACGTTCATTCACAGAACGCAAGTTTCTAGATGTTGCATAAATCTGCAGAAGTGAGAGCAGATAAGAAGGGGCGCAGCCAGAAATCGCTTTGTAAGCAAACATCAGAGCTTTGAATTTGATGCGAGCAGCAACTGGCAGCCAGTGCAAACGGATGAGCAGCGGAGTGACATGTGCTCTTTTAGGTTCATTAAAGACCACTCGTGCTGCTGCGTTCTGGAGCAGCTGAAGAGGCTTGATAGAGTTAGCTGGGAGCCCGGCTAGTAGAGAGTTGCAATAGTCCAGTTTGGAGAGAACAAAAGCTTGAACAAGGAGTTGAGCTGCATGTTCAGATAAGAAGGGTCGGACCTTTCTGGTGTTATAGAGTGCGAATCTGCACGATCGAGCAGTTCTAGAGATGTGGTCAGAGAAGTTCAGTTGGTCATCAATCGTTACTCTAAGGCTTTTTGATGCAGTAATGGTTGCCCCAGTCATCTGGATTGAAAAGTTATGGTGTAGAGTCGGGTTGACAGAAACTATAAGCATTTCCGTTTTTGCGAGGTTCAGCTGAAGATGATGATCTTTCATCCAGTGTGAAATGTCCAACAGGGAGGCTGAGATGCGAGCTGGAACCGAGGGATCGTCAGGATGAAAAGAGAGGTATAGCTGGGTATCATCAGCATAGCAGTGGTAATAACAAGAGACATACTACGTGTTTTTGGCTGTGAGACGTATTTTGGACGAAGTTGTCGATTCTTCCTATTGTAAAGTCATGCAATGTGAAAGCTCCTGTCGCCGATCCATCTTGCAGTGTAAACAAAGCAGTGACAAAACACGAGCCCAGATAGTCATGCAGTGTGAACTCGGCATAAAAGAGCAAGGAAATTTTCACAGTATGTCTGATAATATTTTTTCTTCTGGAGAAAGTCCTATTTGTTTTATTTTGGCTAGAATAAAAGCAGTTTTAATTTTTTTAGTAACCATTTTAAGGTTCATATTATTAGCCCGCTTAAGCAATATTTTTTTTAATTGTCTACAAAACAAACCCTTGTTATATAATGACTTGCTTTTAACTAACCTAGTTAAGCCTTTAAATGTCACTTTAAGCTGTATAGAAGTGTCTTGAAAAATATCAAATATTATTTACTGTCATCATGGCAAAGATAAAATACATCAGTTATTAGAAATGAGTTATCAAAACTATTATTTTTAGAAATGTGTTGAAAAAAATCTACTTTCCGTTAAACAGAAATTGTGGAAAAAATATACATGGGGTCAAATAATTCAGGAGGGCTTTCAACTGTGTACTGTACAGTATAATATTATCATATTCACTCGAGAAAGCTTGCATGTAAGGGAAACAGGCTTGTAAACAACCCCAGTATTTTGTATTTCTGTGTGATCTGTCCCTTTAAGTGTGCACCAAACCCAGTCCACCTGATGTTAAACGAATAAAAGGTAAAAATAACTGTACCCTGGTCAGTAGGGGGTTCCCATGTCCTCCGTCTTGACCCCGTCACTAACCCACTCACTAACCAGGCTTCGTCCCACAGAGAAAGGGACACTGTGACACTATAAATAGAGGAGAGGAATGGAGCTGATATGTTGAAGGAAAGCAGGAGGGGGGCATGGAAAAAGGATTAAGGCAGATATTCGGCTGGTAATCGGGCTGTTCTTGCACTGGATCTCTGACTCAGGTAATCCGGATAGCAGCGATGTCTCCCGGGAGTTTCGTGTGATCTTGATGACAGTATAATTGGCGTGGATGTTCTCATTTGCACTCTTTCTGTTTACCTCTCGTTATACTTCACGTTCTCTTTTCCCCTGAGGATGGGAAGTGTGTTTGTCATTGGAGGTGAAGATGGGATGACTGGGTGTCATGTTCGGGTGCTTGTTTCCTGATTGGAAGGAGCATCCTGATTGGCTGATCGGACTCTCTTATCCAATCAGAGTCTTATTTGAGTTCAGTCCCTGGCAACTGTATTTGCAGGTGGTCTGGATTTAAATTGAAGCTTCTGAAGACTTGCATGCAAATAGATGCACGGTTAAAGAGATAGTTCACCCTTAACCCAAAATTCATTATTATTTTCACTTGTTGCAAACCAGATTGACTTTCTGGGATCACTTTATTTTAATGGTCTCTGATGGTGGCTTGTTTTTTTGGCTATAAGTTCCATTGCAACTACAGAAGAAGCTATTTTGAAAAAAAAAATGAAAGGGGGGGGGGGGGGTGTGGAAGTCAATGGTTACAGGTTTCTTCAATTATTTGGTATATTATACTACACTGTAAACTGTAATGTTGCCTTTACTTAAACAATAAAGCTGACTGAACATTACTTAAAATTTAGCATTTTAGCACCTAAAAATATGAGTTCATGTAACTTATATACAATGAAAATGCATAGACATAAGATATAAAGTATTGTAAGCTCAAAATCACAATCCTTTGGAAAAAAATAGGTTGTTTTTAATGTAGTCTTGACTGTAAAATTCTAATATGTGCAACCTTTTAGTGCAAGGTCTTTTTTTAATCAGAAAAACAAGGCTTCATGTATAATTATTCACCATAATGAGAATAAATGGCTACTTACTTTTCTTTTAAAATATTTTTTTCATAGTATATAATTACACACAGAGACTGAACTGAACAATTTAAGTATAATAAATTGAACATACCAAACTGGCATGTTAAATAAACTTCAATATGCAAGTTTTTGGAGACTCCGTTACTCAATTAAATTGAGACAACAAGTTTACTCAATTAATTTCATTCAGTCAACTTATTAGGGTTTTCAGTGTACAATCATAGGTAGAGGGTGAACAAACTCCAGGCTAAAGCAAAGATATGCACTTTGCTTTAATGCATAAATATTTGTGATTGAATTCTTATATCACAAACCTCTGTCAATATTTTTAATACAAGTCATTATTTTAAAGATTATGACTTAAGCATCTGATTTTACCTCATAGAGCTTCTGTGATTTCAATTCCTCCGTCTCACTCACGCGCCCTGCCCATGATGAGAAACAAGGCTATATGTTGACCTTTTTAATAGGCTATAGGCCACTATAGTATCATTTTGTTTTACATATAGTATTGCACTCATTTGCAGAGATGTTTTATAGTTTATATAGCTATAAAATGAACGCCTCAGTTTGGTGCTGAGTTATCATTATGCAAAAATCAGGTAAATTATTGGATTAAGGCTGTATTAAAATATATCTTTTATAAGAACTATTATCAATAACTGTAATTTTCCAAAAAGTTTGTTGTATTAGGTGTATGTATTTTCTTTTACCCATGTTAACAATTTTAATTAAATGCCAGCTCAAAATTAGCATGTAGCTTAAAACATAAACCAGCATTTTTGATGCCGGATTTGGGTGTCACAAAATACTTTTTAAACCAATGTTTTTAATTATTATTTAATGTGAAAAGCACTTCATACAAATTTTATTGTATTCATTACATCACCTTACTGAAAAAAACTATCAATTTCCTCTACGTAACATAGCCGTGCGCATTTTGTGCAAACTTTTTTTCACAGCTGCCGATCTAGAGACGGCTATGGTCATCATTATTTTAAATATCTATGGAAAATACTGATCCTGGACCAGCAATTCTGAGCAGCTTTTCATCAATCAGCAACTACAATAAGCAGCAGGTGTAATCCCAACGGTCCTACGCCACCCAACCCGCTCCGAGCTGGTATCGAACCGGCGACCTTCCGCATGGGGTTTGGTTGCTCTAACAAGGAGGCTAAAGACCATGGCCTCTAGCATCTGTCGCTAGAGCACCTTTAGAGGTCAGAGGAGAAAGGTTTACCTGCACAGCACTTACTTGCTGGCCTCCGTTACACAGGCATGGTTTGAGTGAGAATATACGGCAATGATTAATTAATTTATTTTTTGCTGCTGTCTCTGTGGTCTCTGGCCAGGGGAGGGCTTAGCCGGTGTAATGTGTGCGACAGATCAAGAATAAGGCAAGGATCAGTTACTCTTATTTAAGCTTTTTACTCAATTGAAACAATATGTAACAATAATAAATGGGAAAAAAACGAAATAAACATTTATAATTATTATCTTTAAACAAAAACAACGAGTGTAAGCCAAATCAAAGAAATTAACAAAACAAAACAATCCTTAAATCTAAAATCTAAACTAGGCGTCAATAAGAAACACAAAATGAAAACCGAGATCTTCAGTGTATACGACACAAGAACTAAACTAATTAAACTACAAAACTCAAAACACTCAAACTAATCTAACAAAACATCAATCCAAACTAAAACAAACCGGATAAGTCCGTCGAAGCTTAGTTTAGAATCACACAACAGCCATCATATTATGTTACTTAAAGCCAACGAAGTTCAACAAGCAAACTCGAATTATCACAGTAACTGAGATAAATCACAAAATAGACGGAGCATTTGCACAAACAAATTGCGTGGAGCACAAGGGGAACGCCGAGGCAGGGCGCACACCACACACTGGTCTGTCAGGGCTTTAAATCCTTGCAGCTCGTCCTGGGATTGGTGGAACCGAGAACGTCATAATGATGATGGACAGAATAATAAACCAATAAGGAACCTAAGGGTTGAGCAAATGGAGAGGAGGGTGAAAAAAAGACAGAAAGAAAACATAAATCATAACACTGTTGTAAACACTAAAGTTTACTACAGTATTTATGACTTTTTATTGGTTCAATATAGTTGATTCTACAGTATGTGGTAGCATTCATTAACAAAGTGATGTAAATACTAATATCTACAGTATAATACAGTTTACTATAGTATGATGCAAAAGCACATCTCAACAAAGTCTCATTAGAGTATCTGTAGACTGCTTACACACTGCTCCACCAGCAGACATTCCAAGAAACGTTATAAGAAACTTTGAAAACATATTATAAGAAATTTTGCAAGTACATGCTAACTTACATGAACCCTAACCCCAACCTTAATACTCTAATGAGAATTAGTTGGCATGTAGTTGCAATGAAACTTTAAATCAACAAAGTGTGTTAAAGGGAGCATCAAAATGAAGTGATTTCTGTGTGAAGTCAAGTGAAGTTACTTTCTTTATGCTGTTAACAACTAAAGAAGTTGTTTTAAATAAAGCTGAAAACCTGTAATCGTTGAAATTATAGCATTTGTTTATTCCTACTATGTAAGTCAATGGTTACAGGTTTTTAAATTTTTTAAAAATAACTTTTTAACAGAAGAAACTCATAAATGTTATATTTCTAAGGGAGTGTAAATAGTAAACATCCATTTTAGGGTGAACCACGGCTTTAACTTTCAACCCTGCTGAAAAAACAACGATGATTGAACCATTAAAGAGTTTGCAGCTGGTTATAATTGAAATATACTGGTTATAATTAAAGTGTATTTGGTCATTATACAAATCAGTACATCCTGTTGGAATATATTGTGTATAGTTTACACAAATATGATTTGGTATTAACTGTTTCAACACTAATAATAAGAAGAAATGTTTCTGTGAAAAGGTTGAACAAATAAATTTGAACAAATTAAGTTTTTAGCGTAAGGATGGGATGGTGGCTCAGTGATTAGCCTTGTCACCTCACAGCAAGAAGGTCACTGGTTTGAGTCCTGGCTGGGCCAGTTGGCATTTCTGTGTGGAGTTTGCATGTTCTCCTCGTGGGTTTTCTCCATGTATACTCCGGTTTCCCCCATAGTCCAAACACATGCGCTATAGGTGAATTGGGTTAACTAAATTGTCCAACCTTGGCTCATTCTGAAAAAGTAGCCCATATACATTTCTGGAGAGCACCAAATACCTGTTGAAGTCATTTTTATTTTTGCCGTTTTAGTTTTGAGTCCACCAGATGCCGATGTGTACACTTTTTGAGATCTTAAATTTCTCTTGCAATTGCCATTCGCACCTGCTATTCTTACATAAATCCACCAGAGGCCGCTGTCGACTGACTGACTGACTAACCGACTGAATGACCGACCGAAGTGCGCCTGTTTTCGCGATCGTTTTAGAACTTCCGATTCAGTTATATATGGAAGAAATTACTAGGAATACTGAACGGCAAAAACAGTCAAACTACTTGCTCTACAAACAAATGTTTGCATGACTTTACTGACCAAGTAGAATAATATAATAAAAAAAATTGCAACATCAAACAGCGTAATGAGCTGTTTTAAATGTCTAAAAATGAATGGAAGTGAATGAGACTGAAAGTATCGAGCCAAAAAAACTCAAGTGGCTGCGCCTGCTCGTACGTGGGGAATAAGGTAAATACCTTGAAAACGGTTATCGTCCCATACCTAATTAGCACAGGACGTTAAGCCCTGCTCACACTGTGATATTTCAGCCATGATTTTGTCATCTTGAGACAAATTTGGGAAATCCTAAAAGATTTCGAAAATTCTAGGCTAAAATCAGTGATTTGATCTTTGGTTTGACATGTTCACAGATTGTCGCTTAATGCCCGTTGTGATCAGATTTTTCCTCCGATGAAGTTATGACAGTGTCAGATGAATTCAGACACTTTGCTGCTGTAATAACAGCTGCAATGAGCACCAGTGGGAGCACCGATTTTGATGATGCAATCCGTGCGACAATTCAAATGACCGTGGGAAAATGTCAAAACTTGCAAAATTGCTGCAAGAGATTGTTTACGTTTGCTGCGAAGAGTCATTTCAGAACGTGAGATAGTGAAAGTATCACGGGTGGATGACGTCAAACTCTGTGGGCATTTTCTGTCTTGCGTCTTCGTTATTATTCAGATTGACATTATGACAGCTGAGATCTTACAGTATGACATGGGAGCCATGTCCGTGCTGTCGGACATGCTGCAATCGCAGACATCCCAAGTTGGGAAAAGTCATTTCCGGGGGATACAGAGTTGATTTGCGGGGGTTGGGGGGACTGAGCGACGTACCTGGTAGGGGGGCGTGTGCGCGCGAGACGTACCCGAAGAGCATAAGAGCGGTGGGAGTTCCACGCGCGATGCGAAATAATGTTACCTCAAGAGTGGTGGCTACGAGGGATGTGGTGGAGAGAGGGCTGTGCAACATATTTAAGGACCGGCCAGGAAGCGCGAGATTTCCGGAAGATTATCATTCATTTGCGGGCATCCGGGAGTGTCTATGCATTTGAGGGATACTCCCGCAACTTCCGGGAGACTTGGGATGTCTGCAATCGGTTAGTGTTATAAATATATCGCACAGTTTGAGCAAGCCTTTAGTCTTGTTTTGAATCTGCCACTTTGCTGACACACAGGCATTTGTAGCTCCGCCTTCTTTTGAAATGAGCACATTTGAATTTAAAGCGACAGTCACCAAAACACCACAATTATCAAAGCCTAAAAGGGGCAGATTCAAAGAGTTATAACACATTATTTGTGGTATTTTCAGCTGAAGCTTAACACACACACACACTCTAGGGACATCAGAGACTTATTTTACATCTTGTAAAAAGCGGCATAATAGGTCCCCTTTAATACACAACATTCGACTTGATACAAAACATGAATGCCATATGTGCAAAAAGAAAATGGGCAGCATTTTCCAAAGAGACTTTTTTTTAGGCCCTCAGGCTCTCGTTTGTGCCGTTTATCTCAAAGAAGTAAAACACAAAGGGGCCAAAAGTTATGCCTCCTGTCCTACTTAACAGAATCCGTGACTCTCCGGGGTGACCGAGGTTACAGAGCAACAATAGCATGTGAGACCTGAGGTCAGAAGAGCCACAGGAGTGATGAATGAACAAGAAAATCACACCAGTGTCTGCGAATTTCACTGCAGAAATACAGAAGGAAAGAGTGGGAAGGAAAATCTGGCCATGTTTCATTGGACTGTTTTATGATATATTAAACTTTTATAATGCACAGCAAATTCAATCAACATTATTGTGGAAAAAGCATTGTGCCACTCTAATAAATATTTCTCATATCAGGTTTATTTTTGAAAGTCGGTTTCTTTTTTTGTTGTTGTTGTTGGCTGTTTTAATGAATCTAGCATGTATTATATTGTGTTTTGCTACAGTCGAAGACAAAATTATTAGCCCTCCTGTTAAATTGAAATGATTTTTCAAGCATTCCTAAGTGCTGTTTAACAGAGCAGGGACATTTTTCTAACATTATTTTGTAATATGTTTTTATTTTCTTCTGTAGAAAGTCTTATTTCTTTGATTTTGGCTGGAATAAAAGCAGTGCTTAACAATAATATTTAATGTCAATTTTATTAGTCTCTTCAGAAATATGTATATTTTTCAGATTGGCTACAGAACACTATTGTCCAGTGGCTAACCTAATTAAGTTACATATTTTACCTAATTAACATTCTTAAGCCTTTAAATGTCACTTTAAGCTGGTATCTTGGAAAATAACGTGTAAAATGTTATGCACTGTCATGACAAAGACAAATTAAATTTATTAAAACTATGTTTAAAAATTGCTGAAACATCAAGCTTAAACATCACTTGGGAAATATTTGAAAGCTAATAATAATGTAGAATTTAACCGTATATGGGGATACTTCTCAAAATGCGTTCATTCATTCATTTTCCTTCAGCTTAGTCCCTTAATTCATAAGGGGTCGCCACAGCGGAATGAACCGCCAGCTATTTCAGCATGTTTTACACAGCGGATGCCTTTTTTAGCTGCAACCTAGTCCTAGGAAACTATACACATTCAATCAAACACACACACTCATACACTACAGACAATTTAGTTTATACAATTCACCTATAGCGCATGTGTTTGGACTGTGAGGGAAACCGGAGCACCCGGAGGGGAGAACTTGCAAACTCCACACAAAAATGCCAACTGGCCCAGCTGGGACTCGAACCCGCGACCTTCTTGCTATCAGCCACCGAGCTGCACTAGTTGTCAAAGGTGTAAAAATGTAACATGCGTGTCGGTGCAATAGCCTAGTGGTTAGCGCGCCGACATATGGTGCAACAGCATGTCAGGGCGTCGCGAGTTTGAATCCCGGCTCAAGGACATTTCCCTACCCTACCCCCTCTCTCTCTCCCACTTCGCTTCCTGTGTCAATACTGTCCTATCTAAAAAAAAAGGCCAAAAATAAATCTTAAAAAAAAAAAAAAAATGTAACATGCGTATTCCCTAGCACCGAGTATTACATAATCTGCGACAATTTTCTCTAATCTGAATCTTATGAAACATAAATGCCTAATGGCTACAGCCCTATTGACACCCACTGCAAATCTATTGATGAAATGAACAGTTGGATGTGTCAAAGTTTTTTCAGTTAAACAAAGAGAAAACTGAAGTCATTGCGTTTGGGAACAGAGATGAGGTTCTCAAGGTGAATGCGTACCTTAGCACTAAAGGTCAAACAACAAAAAATAAGGTCAAGAATCTTGGTGTGTCTCTGGAGTCAGATATAAGTTTCAGGAGTCATGTCAAAGCAGTTAGTAAATCAGCATACTGTCATTTCAAAAACATTGCAAGTATTAGATGTTTGTTTTCAGTGAAGACTTAAAGAAACTTGTTCATGCTTTTATCAGCAGTAGTGTGGATTACTGTAACAGCCTCCTCATGTGCCTTCCCAAAAAGACAGTCAGTTGCAGCTCATCCAGAACGCTGCGGCCAGGATTTTGACCAGAACCAGGAAAACAGCACATCACACCTGTCCTCAAGTCTTTACTTTGGCTCCCAGTTACATTCAGAATAGATTTTAAAGTATTATTACTGGTCTATAAATCACGAAATGGCCTAGGACCTCAATACATTACAGACATGCTCACTTAATCCAAACTTAACAGATCACTCAGATCTTTAGGATCACATAAACTCGAAATTCCAAGAGCTCAGTCAAAGCTGCGTGAATCAGCCTTCAGCTACTAACAGCACCCCCTCGCTGTGGGAATCAGCTTCCAGAAATGATCAGATGTGCTCCAACATGAGGTGAAATCAAATCATGACTGAAAACACATCTGTTTAGCTGTGCCTTTACTGAATGAGCTCTGTGCTTCATCCGACAGATCACACTTGTTACCGACTGGGTGGAGTGACAGAGGACAACAGGAGGTAAGATCCAATATGCAGTTTATTCAATGTCAGGCAAGCAGTGGTCATCAGGTGCAAACGGGTATCTATAGACAATCCAGAATCGTAGTCGTTATAAACATGCAAAAGGTCGAGAGGCAGGCGGCTAAACAGGATAACTAGGATACAAGGCTAGAGTCAAAACACAGAGAAACAAGACAGGGAGAAATGCTTTATAAGTCACACTGGGAAGACAAGACTCGGCCAACTGGAAGGGTCAAAGAGTGGCTTATGAATGGAGTGATATCAGTCTGTGAACAAGGTCCAGCTGGTGATTGCAATCAGGATAGATGAATGAGCAGGCGTGCGTGTTAGGGAGCAGTGCATGTATGAAAATGTAGTCCTGGGAAATGCGGAAATGTAGTCATGAGAGTTCGTGTGAGAACCAGCGATCCTCTGGGAAGCGATCGCTGGTTGTGTGACGTAGCCCCTCCTCTAGGAGTGGATTCCAGACACTCCACTACTGTTCAGGCGGGAGGCGGAGCGGAGGCGGAACAGGGGAAGGGATGGAGGGCCAGGACCATGCAGCTGGGGCGTACCTGGGGCGTGGAGCTGCGGAGGGCCTGGAGACTGGAGCTGCGGAAGACCCGGAGAGTGGAGCTGCAGTGGTCCTGGATCGTGTGGCAGCGAAGGACCTGGAGTACTGCGAGGAGCCGGCAGGGTTGGAGGCTTGTAGGGAGCCGACAGGACGAGGAGCCGGGCTGGGATCAGCAAGGCGAGGAGTCTGGATGACGCCAGCTGGGTGAGCTGTCTGGATGGCGCGACAAGGCGAGGATGCGGGCTGGGACCAGCAAGGCGAGGAGCGGCGGCCGTTCGGGAAGCTCAGGCGGCGGTGGCCGTTCGGGAAGCTCAGGCGGCGGCGGCCGTTCGGGAAGCTCAGGCGGCGGCGGCCGTTCGGGAAGCTCAGGCTGCGGTGGCGGCCGTGGCTGAGGCGCTGGCTGCGGCGTCGGCTCTGGCTGAGGCGCTGGCTGCGGCGTCGGCTCTGGCTGAGGCGCTGGCTGCGGCGTCGGCTCTGGCTGAGGCGCTGGCTGCGGCGTCGGCTCTGGCTGAGGCGCTGGCTGCGGCGTCGGCTCTGGCTGAGGCGCTGGCTGCGGCGTCGGCTCTTGCTGAGGCGCTGGCTGCGGCGTCGGCTCTGGCTGAGGCGCTGGCTGCGGCGTCGGCTCTTGCTAAGGCGCTGACTGCGGCGTCGGCTCTGGCTGAGGCGCTGGCTGCAGCGTCGGCTCTGGCTGAGGTGCTGGCTGCGGCGTCGGCTCTTGCCTATAAATAATTAATTTTGTCTGTTAAGCGCAAAGATTTGTTTCAAAACTGTTTCTAAATTCAGTTCTAATTTCCAGCAAACAAATAAGTGAACAATAATAACGAAGTGTGCTCAAAAACCTGAGTTATATCCTAATACACATGCTGTGCCCCATATGGTCTAAAACCTGATAGGTGGGCAAATCTAAGCTTGTTTTTAATAAAAAAAATATAAATATGGATATAATAAATAATTCTGCTAATAATAATAACATTATACAAAAGCAAATTGTTATGAATGAACTGAAAAAGCCTCCCGAGATGACGAAGGCATGAAAGTATGGTTTTTAAATTTATGTAGGCCAAACAATAATGTTTTGTAATATTTTAATCCTTTATATTTATATCTCATATATATCCTTATTATATACTATATATATCCTTAATATTTAAATTCTTTTTCATATGTAAAGATATTTGCATATTGCTCTACATCTTGTGTGTATTAAGCAGCGTGTAAGCGAGCTGCACAACTAACGCGCTCTGCGCTGGACAATAGACCGGCTTTGTTCTGGTCTATTGAAAAATCTTTTATAGTTTCTCAAAATGACAACGCGTCAGCAATGCGCCTCAACACACCTCCTTTTTTTAGACCAGAACGCCTATGGGCACACATATGAGCGCAAATGCATTTGCTATTTAAACAGCGTGCCGCAAAACGTCAAAATGACTCTTGGGCCAAGCTGAAACTAGGAAACAACAATTGCGTTGCGTCTTGCGCCACATTGCGCCGGGTGTATGATAGGGCCCTCACTCTCACTTTACAGATCAGTTGTTCATAGTTTGTTTACCATCTAATAACACCATTGAAACTTTAATAAAATCATTTTTATTTATTTTGTTTTCATGTTTAGCACAAAAAATGCCCAAACCTCATGGGTTTGTATTCTGTTGTAAACTGCTGTTTTGCCATGTGATGGCTCAGTATGTGTGTTTCTACTCAATGTTTAACATTTGATCTGTGAAGTTTCTTTGGTAAAATACAGCACACAGAAAAGCCTATGAGTAAAACAACGTTAAGGTAAAAAATAAATACATACCTCGGTTTAAATTTTTTTTACTCATTTTGTTTTACTTAAAAGCCAAAAAATGTACACTAGTTCCTAGTGTATTGTATAAAAACAAATTAACACTAAAATCTCACAGCTGCTGGTAGCCCATGTACAAACTGGGGAACACATAAAATCCTACACTTTGAAGATAAACATACATGTGATGTTAATAAAGATAAATTGGACATTTCAAATAAACATATTTGTACTTAAGTAAACATAAATAAACCATCTTAATTATCTCGGTGCTGAAAAAATGCGAGACTGTAGTGTGTAACGCGGATCGAGTGCTTTTATAAGATGACAAAAGCCCACATCTCTAGACACCGAAAACGGCTGCAAATCTTTAGCAATGAACACCCCCACTGCCTCTGTTATTTTTATGTGTTTCCCTGAAAACCGAAATTTCCTCACACCGCAGATTTATAAGATGCCAGCGCTTTCTCGTACTGTTGTCTCACTTCACTGGCGCTTTCTTATACTGTGGCCTGTGTGTGTGTGCGCGCGTTCTACAGAGTTTAACTGGTGTTATTAGATGGTAAACAAGCTATGAACAATTGATCTGTAAAGCGATTCATTATATTAGTTAAGTGTTAGTTATTAGCTTAAGTATGTTGTTGAAAGGTTATTCAAAAGTTGCAACTATTCCTCATTTACTAACAGTTAATAAATGAAGAACAGTTGCAACTAGATTAACGTCCCAATAACATATATAAACTATTAACTAATACTTAACAAGTCTTTAGTAGGTATTTTACTAACAGCTTGTTGATGGTCTATTACTATTTTATTAGGTATAGTTATAAATCCTTAAAATACAGTAACAAGTTGTTTAGAACTTGTTAGCTAACAGCTTGTAAGATATATATTGGCTATCTATAAGGCAAAGTTATAAATAATCAACAAACTATAAACTGTTATTTATGAAGTCATTTATAACTCATTACCTAACAGTTTATTAATGGACTAATAACTTGTTAAACTGGATAGTTATTCTAAAGTGTTACCGCTAGAAATTGTATAATTACTGACTGTACAGTCCTTTGAGACAACTAGAACCTGTTTATTAATTTTGTGGCATAAACTATATCTTTCTTCATCTTTTTTTGACGTTCCAGCTCTTGCTTCGACAACTCCTGTCCTGTCACGTCCTTCCAGCCGAGAGAAGAAGAATAAAAGTTGCGTATGAAAGTCATTTTTCGTAACGAGGGTTGTTCATGATGCTACTCGGTCCCGGTTGGCCATAAACTTATGTTGCTCATCTTTTCTACCATTCTGTTTTCGACCTCTTCTCAACCCCCTTTTCAAACTAATTCCTTCCCCTCCCCCTCTCTCTCTTTCTCTTTATTCAAAGCCATTGATCATGCATGCAGAAATTTAGCACGCCCATAGCTCCAGTCAGGAGCGCTGGGGCGCTGTCCTACATACTGCTTCTCCACACACACGCACGCGCACACACACT
This sequence comes from Danio rerio, assembly GCF_052040795.2. Classification (NCBI taxonomy): domain Eukaryota; kingdom Metazoa; phylum Chordata; class Actinopteri; order Cypriniformes; family Danionidae; genus Danio; species Danio rerio. Next base: position 7,195,303 of record NC_141025.1, on the reverse strand, counting down.
CATCCTGAGACCACAATCAAATACACGGGCATATACTCTCACACAGGGCAACCGTGCTGACAATCTCTTGGCTAGTGATTGTGTATTATTTGTCAAAAAGTCATGACAGCAAATGTTTATATGCTACTTTAGCTTATTTTAATTAGTTAATCAGGGTTTAACTCTGTTTTCAAGTTATGAAAAGTTTAACTTAATATTTTAGGCTGATTGATGTAAGTTGAGATGAGTAGGAAGATTAATTTGATTCAACTTCCTTTTTTTTTACAATGCAATATTTTACAAATTGCACCTTGCATTTATCTACCAATTTGGCCTGCTCAACTTCTTTTTTTTTTTTTACATTCAATCCAAAAATTATGTTTGCTGTTTGTTCAAACTTATTTAAAATAAGCTGAAACAACACAATCATTGAGTTTTTTTTTTTTTTTTGGTGGGGGGGGGGCAACTTAATAATTTGGTAACACTTTACAATAAGGGTATTTAGTTAATGCATTTACTAACATGAACTAATCATGAACAACACACGTACAGCATTTATTAATCATAATTGAACATTTACTAATGCAATATTAACATCCAAGTCCATGCTTGTTAACATTAGTTAATGCACCGTGAGTTAACAAGAACAAACAATGAACTACTTTATTTACATTAACTAACGTTTAATAACATGAACAAATATTGTAGTAAATGTATTGTTCATTGTTTGTTCATGTTAGTAAATGCATTACTTCACATTAACTAATGAACCTTATTGTAAAGTGTGACCAATTATTTTGTCCTCAGACAGCTTAAATTTGTAATACCTAATCAGTTAACTTATTTCCTTCATGTTGGCCCAACACAAATCGATTGTGTGGATTGCAACTTTTTTTTAAACAGAGTTCTATTTGATTCTGATGCAATTGTCTCCCTGTTTTGTCTATGATCTGCACTCAAAACTTCATATGCAAAAGTTTTATTTTGGTTATTTTAATTCATACTTGTATTGTAACTCATTTGTAGTAGTTTAAGGGGTGTAACTTTTAAAATATGTGCTTATATTGTTTGGTAGCTTGTTTATTTTTGATAGGTTGAAAAAAAGACAAAGTATTCTGTCTCAGTTTTTGAGTTTTGTTTTACATTAGGCAAGGCAAGTTTATTTCTATAGCCCATTTCATACACAATGGTAATTCAAAGTGCTTTACTTAAACAAGAATAAAAGAAACAAGAAAATAAAAATCATTTACAGAAGTAAAAATTATTAAAAGCAGATTAAAATATATTAAAATGGGTTTTAAAGGAATGAAAAAGAAAAGAAAGACATTACAAATATTATATGCATTTTTAAAACAAGATGCTAAAATGACTTCAAAAGTCTTGTTTTTAAGGTAAAAATAAAGTTGATTTATAAAATAATAATGATAATGATAAAATGATAATAATAATAATAATAATAAATAACAGCCATTGGCGTAAAAAAGTAAACTTGTTTTTTATATAATATATAAATAATATATAATATATTATATATATATATATATATATATATATATATATATATATATATATATATATATATATATATATATGAAAAATTTCACACGCGTAGCAGTGCGATATGTTATTTATTATTATTATTATTATTATTATTATTATTATTATTATTATTATTATTATTATTATCATTTTATTATCATTATTATTTTTTAAATATGTTTTATATGTATATATATATATATATATATATATATATATATATATATATATATATATATATATATATATATATATTATAACAAACAACGTAAACTACAAAAACAATAGCCCCTTTCACACATACAGACCTTTCCGAAAAATTGCTGGCAATTTTCCGGAACGGTTGTATGTGTGAACAGGTCCTTTTTGAAAATACCGGTAAATTCGTTCTGGCTATTTTCCGGAAAGAGAAGTTGTAACATTACCGGCAATTTGCCGGAATGCTGCGCTGTGTGAATGCAGAAGGAAGATTCCCGTAATAAGCGCGTGCACGTCTAGAACGTGCTGACGTGAGACGTCTGCTTTAGCCAATCACAACAGTCAGACGCATTCACGTCCGCGCGGTTTGTGAGGATAAAAGCCTTTGAATATTTTTCCAGACACATTTAGCTGCTAGAAGTTAGTCAGATTACGTTTATATGTTCTTCTTAATGCCAACTGTGTATATAATCATCGATGAGATGCTTATGATAAGCCGTTGTTTGTTTACCTTCAAGCGTTGCGTGCGCAAATGAGCGCCTGCACACGCACATATTATGAACATCTCGACATGAGAAAGTGATCCTGCGAAAGTTGTTCACAATATTGATCATCCACAGAGTTTGTAATTTAGTCAAATGTTTACAAATACAAGCGCAGCCGTTTAAAGCTCATTTGTGGTGAATGATGTCAGAATTTACCGGTATTTTGGAATGGATGTGTGAATGCTCTTTTCCGGAAAATTTCCGTAACGTCCTCGCCTGTGTGAACAGCGCTTTTTTCAATATACCGGTAAAGTCTTTCCGGAAATTTTCCAGAAATTTACCGGTATCACTGTGTGAAAGGGGCTAATGACTACTACGACAAGTCTATTTTTACCAAGCTATTGAAGTCAGACTTCTACTTTCAATGATGTTATTGTTAACATCTAATAATTCCCCCAAAGAGAAGTGGGTCTGGTTGATTTGTTTGTTTGTTTATTTTGAGGGTTAAGTAGGAAGGTGGGTGCCATTTTGTTTTGAAATCAGTCTTCTCCTGTTTTTGTTTAGTAAAGGGAGTTAGTTTAAGTAGTTTTGTGTTTCCTTTAGTTCAGATTAGCAAGAGATTATATTAGGAGTTAGTTTGTTTTTGTTTGTTGTTTTGGCCTTGCCCCCTTCTGAGTTAATACCCTGTCTTCATTACATTTTGATATATGTATATAAACTTCTCTTTTTCTTGATTTGATCTTGTGTTTCAGTTTCTAGCCATTCTGTTTGAGGAGATGAGTTCTCTCTCTTACTTTCCAGCTATTGCACATCATCCACCACCAATCATTTATTTTCTGTTGCGGTCACATCCCTAGACCCAAAAAGATCGTAACAGTAGTAGACGTAGTAGTAGTCCTTGTTAGCTATAGTAGCAGCAGTAGTTGCTGTAGTATTAGTAATTTTTGTAGTAGTAGTTGGTGTTGTACTTGTTGTTAATGAACTACTTCACGACATGTGCACTTGACATTGCAGCAAACTGTTTGGAAGCATGAAGTGTCCAAGAAGATGTTCAAAATCTTTATACGCATTGACCCAGAGACTGTTTAGACCAGTCCTGGAGAGCCGGTGTCCTGCAGATTTTAGCTCCAACTTGCCTCAACACACCTGCACAGATGTTTCTAGAAAGCATGAGATTGATTAGCTATCCCAGGTGGGTCTGAATGGGGTTGGAACTAAACTTTGCAGGACACCGGCCCTCCAGGACCGAGTATGGGCACCCGTTGTTTAGATGCATGTCACTGATGAGAAGATGATGGATATTTACTGTATGATGACCGAAATGGCCTTAAACACCCAGCAGGCACAAGACATTAACATGCCGTCAGATTGAAACTGTATCCTAACGTCATGGAGACGCTGCATTCTGTTTAGAAATGACAATCCGGTTTACATCAGAACTCAACGTCAGCTCGATGTCAGTGTTCAACGTCCAACCTAAAACCAACCAAATATCAACGTCTAATGATGTCACAGCTTGATGTTGTGTGGACGTTACCACTATGACATCCATCAGATGTTGAATTTTGGTTGCCATAACTGATGGATAAATGTGAGTATTTGACGTCAATATGATGTTGGTTTAAGATGTTAGCCTACGTTGGATTTTGGTCACTTTCTAACAACCTAAATCAACTAAATATCAACGTCGTTTGATGTCATTATTGGACATTAAAATAATGTTGTCTCTAGACGCTGGCTAGACATTGAATTTTGGTCGCATGACATGACACCCTAAATCTAACCTAATATTAACGTCTTATGACTATAGCCCCTTTCACACATACAGACCTTTCCGGAAAATTGCCGGCAATTTTCCGGAAAGGTTGTATGTGTGAACAGGTCCTTTTTGAAAATACCGGTAAATTCGTTCTGGCTATTTTCCGGAAAGAGAAGTTGTAACATTTCCGGCAATTTGCCGGAATGCTGCGCTGTGTGAATGCAGAAGGAAGATTACCGTAATAAGCGCGTGCACGTCTAGAACGTGCTGACGTGAGACGTCTGCTTTAGCCAATCACAACAGTCAGACGCATTCACGTCCGCGCGGTTTGTGAGGATAAAAGCCTTTGAATATTTTTCCAGACACATTTAGCTGCTAGAAGTTAGTCAGATCACGTTTATATGTTCTTCTTAATGTCAACTGTGTAAATAATCATCGATGAGATGCTTATGATAAGCCGTTGTTTGTTTACCTTCAAGCTTTGCGTGTGCCTGTGAAACAGCCTGTGAGCGCCTGCACACGCACATATTATGAACATCTCGACATGAGAAAGTGATCCTGCGAAAGTTGTTCACAATATTGATCATCCACAGAGTTTGTAATTTAGTCAAATGTTTACAAATACAAGCGCAGCCGTTTAAAGCTCATTTGTGGTGAATGATGTCAGAATTTACCGGTATTTTGGAATGGATGTATGAATGCTCTTTTCCGGAAAATTTCCGTAACGTCCTCGCCTGTGTGAACAGCGCTCTTTTCAATATACCGGTAAAGTCGTTCCGGAAATTTTCCGGATATTTACCGGTAACACTGTGTGAAAGGGGCTATTGTGTGCCTGCTGGGCAATAACTAAATGCACTTCAGAATGCATCAACTTTTAATGGCATAACACTCACTACTCACTACTCATGAGTACTTTTAAAAGGGCTACTTTTTACTCCTACTTTGAGTAATGTTTACAACAGGTACTTTTACTCTACTCACACTACATTTTTAGGCAAGTAATGGTACTTTTACTTGAGTATGCTTTTTCAGTATTCTTTCCACCACTCCATATTATTATTGTTTTCCTTTTTTACTGTAATTATTACTATCATTACATTACTATAATTGTTGTCACTCCTTACCACAGATTGGTTTCTTTCTATCTATGTCTTATTTATATCTACATTATTTGCTTCATTTATTGATATTTGCGACCTATAATCATTTTTTTCTTTGTTCTCTTATGTATGTACTCTGACCAGTCCACCCAGTTACCTTTACATACTCACACATGCATTTTTTTTTGTTTTTATCTTTTCTTTGTTGTTTTGTTTGTATGTGATACCAATTTGTGTACCTCTTGCATGAGATATTTGAAGTCAGAATTATTAGCCCTCCCTGTTTATTTTTTCCCCAATTACTTTTTGACGTAGAGAAGATTTTTTTCAACATAGTTTTAATAACTCATATCTAATAACTGATTTATTTTATCTTCGCCATGATGACAGCACATAATATTAGACTAGATATTTTTCTAGACACTTCTATACAGCTTAAAGCAATGGTAGGGAACCTATGGCTCGCAAGCCACATCTGGCTCTTTGACCAAATATACGTGGCTCTCCAGCTTCAATAATAATTTATAACAGTTTAAATAAATACAAATCTGTTTTCGATTGCACATACATTTATAAATCCCTTTTTAATTGTAAGTTTTAGAGCAAAATGAATAAGAAGTTAACAATAAAAGGACGTTTCAACCAATCCGCGTGTGCAGCACTATGTATAAAGAATTGCGACACCAATAAAAAGCGAACAACTTGCGTGTTTATGGTAATCTTCTCATGCATGTAAATACAAACAACATCCATGAGTGGTGATGGCGAAAAGAAAAGCATTCTATAAATAGTGTTTTTTTTCATTCATAAACTTGCTCTACATGTGATGCTTCATATTTGTTTATTTTTGAGTTGTGCATGGGCATAAAGTTTTTGTTTAAACCTGTATTATTTATAGTAGTAATATATCATCTTGACCATGTCTTCATGCCTCGATGCATTGAGTTGCAGCCATGTGATAGGCTGTTTACAAATTTGTGTTAAGGAGTTGGACAGGTGTACCCTGATAAAGTGGCCGGTGCCACTTTAAAAAAATTCATTTGCTAACAAAATCATAAATGGCTCTTTGCTGACAAAAAAAAAGTTCCTGACCCCTGACTTAAAGAGACATTTAAAGGCTTAACTAGGTTAATTAGGTTAACTAGTCAGGTTAGGGTAATTAGGCAAGTTATTGTTTGTAATGCAGACTATAGGAAAAAATATATAGCTTAAAGTGCACCTATGGTGAAAAATCTACTTTTCAAGCTGTTTGGACAGACATGTATGTAAGTATAGTGTATAGACCCAGTGGCGCAAAAAGGGGGTATGCAGTATATGCGGCGCATAGGGGCGCCACACATGGGGGGGGCGCCATTGTGCCAAAACTATTTTTAAAATTATCCTTATTAAAAGTTTTAAATAATAAAATTAAATAAATATGTTTTGTTAAAAAACATTATTTTGCACTTTATACAAATATAGCATTGTTATTGTTTAATTCAAAATCATTTGACACAATAACATGCAGTCACACAGCCTAAAGTGTTCATGTAGATGTAACTGTTTAGATTTGTTTTTATTTTTATCAAAATAAACTGTCAAATCATACATAATGTCAAAAGTTATAAGGTTAATCTGAAAATTTGTCTTCATTTATTATTAATTAATTAATTTAATTATTAGTTTGCCAAAATAAGAGGGATCACACAAAATTTGAACCCGCATACCCCTCAGTAAATGTGTAGTTGCACCCCTGAATAGACCGTCATATTGGGCTGATATAAACACACAGTCTTTTTTTTCAATTTAACAACATTGAAACGGTGGACCAATTGGAGCAGTTTTTAGAGCGACCGCAACTTGATGTAGGAGTGCGGTCCCCCCGCCCACCAATATTGATTGACAGGATCGTCACCTTATCCTTAGTTTGTTGTTTCCGGTCTGCCTTTTTCAGCGTGTGAGTCAAAGCGATGTCACTAAAGGAACACCCCTGCTCTATTTTTAGATGTAAGGCTCATTGGGCTCAACAACACATTCACCGCAGTATCGCTCCAATCGGAATTATTGTTTGTATCTTTTGGTAGGTTTGCAAACATGTGTACTTTTCATTGCATCTACCTTAAACTTAACCCGGTCGCATCACAGAAGCTCCCTGTGATCTTAACTAGGTGCAGCTGGAAAAGTGCAAGCACGTTGCCTTATGTGCGCATCTCTCCATTGGAATAATAATAATAATAATAATTCGTTACATTTATATAGCGCTTTTCTGGGCACTCAAAGCGCTTTACACAATGGGGGGGATCTCCTCATCCACCACCAGTGTGCAGCATCCACCTGGATGACGCGACGGCAGCCATTTTGCGCCAGACCGCACACCACACACCAGCTGATTGGTGGAGAGGAGACAGAGTGATGATATGCCAATCATGATATGGGGAGGGTTAGAAGGCCATGATGGACAGAGGCCAGTGGGCAGATTTGGCCAGGATGCCGGGGCTAAACCCCTACTCTTTTTCGAAGGACATCCTGGGATTTTTAACGACCACAGAGAGTCAGGACCTCGGTTTAACGTCTCATCCAAAGGACTCTGAGCAGTATAGAGTCCCCGTCACTATACTGGGGCATTAGGACCCACACAGACCGCAGGTTGGGCGCCCCCTGCTGGCCTCACTAACACCACTTCCGGCAGCAACCTAGCTTTCCCATGTGGTCTCCCATCTGGTACTGACCGGGCGCAGCCCTGCTTAGCTTCAGTGGGCAACCATGTGAGAGTTGCAGAGAGCTAGCTGCCGGCTAGTAGTAAAATAACGAACTTGCCTGCAGGTCGCATACCAGAAGCGCCTCTTTGTGTGGCGCGGCACTGTTCATTTCGGAGTTCTGGGCGTTGGTTTCTGTCGGGGTGCATGCAGCGGCACTTCGGGCCGGTGGCTGGGCGCCGCGGGCGGCCACTGACATGGAGCGCTGTTGTGTTTGACCTGGTGGAAGCCTGTGTTTGGAGTTCTGGAATGCATGGCGCTGCGTGGCGCAACGATTCAGTACACTTTATGTTTCTGCTGCGCCACTGAGAGTGTCTGGTGTGCAGTGTTGCGGCTTCGAGTGGCGCATCCGGTGCCTCAGTCAAAATTAATTCAGTGTGCATGGTTATAAGTCACGGTGTATAAGCTCGGCACTTGAAACTAGCACACAGTTGGCTGTAAAACTATAAAAAGACACAAATAATTTTGCACTCTCTGCTTGGTCTCCAAGTCGTACATGTACAGCTGAATGCTGATCCTCTCATGTAGCTTTAGCTTCTCTCTGTGTGCCTGTCTGTTGCAAACACAGGGACAATTCGAGAGCTTGGGGGCTCTTGGCTCCGCCCCCATGTTACGTTGGGCTGGAAGCCGAAACTAATTTATTTATATGAAGCAATACACCCCTAAAAGAGCGAGCCGTGTACACAGCCCCAACATGACACTTTTTAACACATTATAATAAAAACATCTGAATTGTGTGTTGAACTGAACCTTAACTGGCACACTGAACCATAATAATAATATTAAATCATAAAAAAGGGGTAAACTATGTACCCTTTAAAGGGGCTAATAATATTGACCTTAAAATAGTTTTTAAAAATTAATCAACAGACACACTGTGAAAATTATCTTGCTCTGTTAAACATCATTTGGGAAATATTTAAAAAAGAAGAAAAAATGTAAAGGGGGGCTAATAGTTCTGACTTCAACTGTATATATATATATATATATATATATATATATATATATATATATATATACATGTGTATATATATATATATATATATATATATATATATATATATATATATATATATATATATATATATATATATACTACATACACAAAATGCTTGAACGAAGATTCAAATGGCATAAAAAAGATGTTGTTTATTCTTAATGTGTAGACTTGCTCCAGAAGAAAAAATATTATCAGACACACTGTTAAAATTTTCTTGCTCTGTTAAACATCATTTGGGAAATATTTAAAAAAGAAAAAAAAAATGTAAAGGGGGGCTAATAGTTCTGACTTCAACTGTATATATATATATATATATATATATATATACTACATACACAAAATGCTTGAACAAAGATTCAAATGGCGTAAGAAAGATGTTGTTTATTCTTAATGTGTATAATACATATTCATTTATTGAAAAATGTGTATATTATTTTTTAAGCGTAAACGTAACATATTTCTTATGCCATTTAAATCTTCAAATCGTTCAAGCATTTTGCATCTTCAATTATTTATTTTTTTATATTTATCGAAAGAAAAAATTACTTTAAAAGAAGACAAACAGACCATGTGGTTTGTTTGTTTGTTTGTTTGTTTAGAAATTCACGTCACTGCAGAGCTCTCTATACCATAAGATAAATAAAATAAGGTACATACATAAAAAGGCAACGATATTAATAAAATTAAGGTGTGCAGTATGAATGTAGTTTCAAACAACAAGTAGACACGAGTCCGTATCTACAATATTAATGCTATTACAATTCAGCATAATTCATCTAGCATGCGTTTGGTTATACTTTCTGGTCACTGTTGGTAAAAATGACTTTCTGTATTGTTCCCGGTAACACCAAGGCTGAATTAATCTTGAGCTTTGCTTGGTTGCCTTTAATCTTTATGTAAAACTTTATGTGAAGCATGTATGATTGTATTTGCTTGTGGTATGCTTTAAATAATCAATTATATATCAATTGTGTTTGTTTTACATTCAAGTTCAGATCAACAAGCATGTAGACCCAGTAAACAGACAGCTTTTTGTTTTGAAACAGGCTGCAATATTCTAAATTATAGGATTATAATCCTCTGAATGCCATTATTGACTCATTTAAATGTCATTTCGATAAATCAGTCAATAACAAAACATACTAATGACAACAATATCACGTGAGACTCTGTTGTTTACCAGGAACAATGCACACCTCCCTGAGAATGGCTAATGGCTGTGGTCAGTCTGTTGCTTCTGCCCACAAATACAAACAGCCAATCACCTGCTGCTGACTTCATGCCAGTTCAGGCTGACTGCAATCCAGACTGCCAATCACTGACTTACCCTGATGCTGTATGACATCAGCTGCTGTTCTCTTATAGACATCACTGTAGTGTAGTGATGATATTTCTGTCTTGTCATTCTGTTAATCTGTCTGTCTGATTTTACCTTTATGTCTCTTTCAGTGTGTGTGTGTGTGTGTGTGTGTATATATATATATCTGTCTTTCCATCTATCCATCCATCCATCCATCCATCCCATCTATGTGTATGTCTGTCTGAGTCAGTATCTATCTATCTATCTATCTATCTATCTATCTATCTATCTATCTATCTATCTATCTATCTATCTATCTATCTATCTATCTATCTATCTATCTATCTATCTATCTATCTATCTATCTATCTATCTATCTGTCTGTCTGTCTGTCTGTCTGTCTGTCTGTCTGTCTGTCTGTCTGTCTGTCTGTCTGTCTGTCTGTCTGTCTGTCTGTCTGTCTGTCTGTCTGTCTGTCTGTCTGTCTGTCTGTCTGTCTATCCATTTGTCTGTCTGTCTGTCTGTCTGTCTATCCATTTGTCTCTATCTATCTATCTATCTATCTATCTATCTATCTATCTATCTATCTATCTATCTATCTATCTATCTATCTATCTATCTATCTATCTATCTATCTGTCTATCTGTCTGTCTGTCTGTCTGTCTGTCTGTCTATCCATTTGTCTGTCTGTCTATCTATCTATCTATCTATCTATCTATCTATCTATCTATCTATCTATCTATCTATCTATCTATCTATCTATCTATCTATCTATCTATCTATCTATCTATCTATCTGTCTGTCTGTCTGTCTGTCTGTCTGTCTGTCTGTCTGTCTGTCTGTCTGTCTGTCTATCCATTTATCTATCTATCTATCTATCTATCTATCTATCTATCTATCTATCTATCTATCTATCTATCTATCTATCTATCTATCTATCTATCTATCTATCTATCTGTCTATCTGTCTGTCTGTCTGTCTGTCTATCCATTTGTCTGTCTGTCTATCTATCTATCTATCTATCTATCTATCTATCTATCTATCTATCTATCTATCTATCTATCTATCTATCTATCTATCTATCTATCTATCTATCTATCTATCTATCTATCTATCTATCTATCTATCTATATATCTATCTATCTATCTATCTATCTGTCTGTCTGTCTGTCTGTCTGTCTGTCTGTCTGTCTGTGTCTGTCTGTCTGTCTGTCTATCCATTTATCTATCTATCTATCTATCTATCTATCTATCTATCTATCTATCTATCTATCTATCTATCTATCTATCTATCTATCTATCTATCTATCTATCTATCTATCTATCTATCTATATGTCTGTCTGTCTGTCTGTCTGTCTGTCTGTCTGTCTGTCTATTTGTTTGTCATCATCTGTTAATCTCTACTTCTGTTTGTTTGTCTGAAAGTCTTTCAATCTGTCTGTGTGCGTCTTTTTGTCCGTCTAATTATTTTTTTCAATCAATCTATAATTCTATCTGTCTGTCTTTTTATCTAGAGTATCATCAACATCATTAGCTGCTTTTCATTGTATATTGTTGTGCCTATATCGTTCTGTCTTTCTGTCTGTCCAACTGTTTGTTTCTCAATCTGTCTGTCTTTCCCTTTCTTCCGACTGACCACGTTTCGACTCAGCTACTGTACAGCAGCAGCAGGAGCAGATGAAAGCGGGCGGGGGCGGGGCCACAGAGAAAGAGGGACGGAGCAGACAACGAGAGTCCGGGAAAAGTCAAACGGGAGGCGGTTCCTCCGTGTGTGCGCAAACCACGCTTGGCCCGTCCTCCTCCAGACGGGCCCTCCCTCCCCCACCCCCTCGGGCCACCCGCTCTTGAGTTGGAGACTCCTGGCTCCCGTTCGCCTCACAGTCCGGGCAACAGAGTGACACGGGAATGGACACAGAAGGGAGTCAGAGCAGCCCGTCGTCCTCCACGCAGGACTCCCCGCACGACCCCTGGTAAAAGCCTCCTTTCCGCGCGCTCCACTTGACTTTTCCCTCGCGAGAGGAAGATCTATTAATAGATTTACAAACCTGAGAGTTCTTGGGACCTGGAGGGAAAGAGACCACCGCAGACAAAAGACACAAGCGCGGGGTCCCTTTACGAAAGAGCCAAAATGGAAACAATGTAACGGCCAGGAGCCTCACTGTTACATTGTTTCCATGTTCCCTCGTTCCAGGACGCGCGCTGTTACATTGTATCCATCTGCTAGGTTTGGAATTGTTACATTGTTTCCGCCGTGTTCTATTAGAACGTTCTAAATCGCGCGTTCGAAAATAGAACGAGCGAAACTTCTGACTTTAATCGGAGACGGGAATTCATTTGGAAATAACGGCGTCCATCCATCCATCATGGCCGAAAATGCACTTTCCACTTGATTTGTTGTGATTCATTGCTGTATTTACATATGCATCAGTAATCAGATGTCTGACCCGACTCTCTTTTTCACCTTTCAGCAAAATGTTCATCGGCGGGTTGAGCTGGCAGACGACACAAGGTGAGACACGCGTGATTCTTCCGTCCTGCGTGCTACTTCCACAAAAAAAGTCTCGCGCATGGGTTGCTAGGAGCCTACAGGATCAGTTTGTACTTTCAAAACGTTAGACCTACGATCTTTTGCGTAGAAACCTAAAGAAAACACCTATTCCAGGGTGAAGTCTCACGTATATAAAAGCGTTTCATTCATATATGTCAATACTTGTTTGTTATAGGTGAACTTCTCTTCCTAGAAAGCTTTATATTTAGCGAGCTCGTAGTGATTTGTGGTGAAGCACTGATGTGGTTGAATAAATGCCGTGTGGAAAATCTCTGCGAGTGCATGCATGCGTTGTTATTCAAATACTCAGCTTAACTTAGAACATTATAATAAGAATGCTCACCAGCGCTTTATAATGAGCACTATTGTTGAGATGCAAAGTGGTCACAGATGGGCAGTCAGCGCTGAGCTGTAGTAGCAGCAAGCTTTTGTTTAAGGTACAACAATTTGTGTCACTAAGCTGGGGTTATGAATTAAATTGAACATACGTGTGTGTGTTTTTCTTGTTACAGAGGGATTGAAGGAATACTTTTGTAAATTCGGCGAGGTGAAGGAGTGTATGGTGATGCGGGATCCGGTTACGAAGCGGTCGAGGTGAGGGGGAGGCGCGCGCACATCCACTGCTGACTTGTTTGTTTGTGTGTTTGTGTTTGTAACTTAATTCTTCTCATGCGTAATATCGCGCAGGGGGTTTGGATTTGTCACCTATGTTGACCAGACTGGTGTGGATAAAGTTTTGGCCCAAAACAGACACGAGCTGGATTCGAAAACTGTGAGTACTTGATCATTTTCTTCGACTATGCTGATGATTAGCGTAAACACAGTCCGTTTACAGTGCGTACGTTGGTTTCAGGTCATTCAGAAAAAAATGCAGTGCTATGGCTTCGTTCCTCCTGCATCTTGTCTTGATGTTCGCTTCATATTCAGCAGCTTATCTTTTTTTCCTTAGTGGGATAAATGCTTTGCAGAGGTTTCCGTTTCCTACGGTCATTTGAACGCGCATGCACGAGGCGCGCGGTTCCAGCAGGTCTGTCTGGCGCACTGCGCGCCGCATGAAAGCGTTCTTTCTCGCTTTTCATCGCTATGGCAACCTGGGGAGCGAAACAGGGCAGGATCAAACTTTTTAGGACTCGAACAACATTCAGCAAAAGTGTTTGTAGATGCGTGTATGAACTACAAAGAAGACAGGAAAGTGGGGCCTAATGTTATTACAGAAAGTAGCATGGTTATTAAAATCATATACAGTGACACTAATATTACAAGCACTTTCATATAACTTTTCTACCAAAACATGAAGCTGGCACAAAATCACAACCAGTATTTGTCTTTTTACTAGGCACGAGCTGGTCTCCTGACATTTTATCCATCAGATTATGCTACCAACACTGTATTTCTATGGTTCTGAGGTTGGGGTAAGGGCATAGAATTGGCATAGATGGAGGGCACGTGTCCCCACCAATATCTAACAATTACTAATATGTCCCTACCAATACTTTAATCGACTTCAAAATAAAATAATACTCCATCAACCCTAAGTAGCCTATGAGTGTACACAGCAGGGCCGGACTGGGACTCCTTTTCAGCCCTGGAGTTTCAAGCCTTAGATCGGCCTACCTCAGTTCATCGTCAGTTATTAAAATAAGGTCATTTCCAATTCAGTTTCTAATGACATTATCACGTCTTTTTCAAGGAAACAGCTGCTTTAGAACTTCAAATGTTTTTCATAAATATAAGAAGATTAAAGGGTAGCTAAATCTCCAACACTATTCTTTAAAACATCCCAATGTCCTTTCCTGCAATATCTGAATATATATTCTGTGCAAAATTCTTTATAGATATCCAGTCCTTTGTAACGGTGGTCACACAAAGAATAAAAATAAAATATGTACACCTATATAATTAACCCAAACAGTATTATACACCTTAAAACTAAAAATGAAAAAAAAAATACTCAGGTGAGGTTCTAACTCGTCGGCGTAACGCAACGTGCTGACCACTGGACCACAATAGCGCTGTTATGCTGGTGCGTTTGGAATAAAAAAAAATAAGTATTGCACTGTAACCTGCAAGACTCTTTTCACCACAGTATTGCTTTCTATTGATGGCTTTTTCTTCCCTTTTTCGATTTCTGATCAAGTTATGTCAGATTTATTAATGTAGTGAATCATCTGATTGTCATTGAGCAGGTGTAATAGTCACTAATATTAATTATTCAAATTCTTATATTCACTAAGAAGCCGCTGTTTGGGGTCAAACAATAATTACACCGCAGGGTTTAAGGCTAAGGATTTTTTCTATTGGCCTCTGACCAGTGGTTCAGATTTTTACTTGCCCTGTAAATGTTTTCACTGTCCCTACCAAAAAAAAAAAATGTTAATAGCTATTTCTTAGCCACAAATTAAAAAACAGAAAAATGTGTCAATGTTTGTAAATCTAGAATTTAAATATTTAAAAAATGTTAATAATTGTACAATGAGCTAAATTCAAAGTGTTTTGCAAACAAAAGCAGCAAAATGTGCAGGCATTTTATTGCAAAACAAAAGATGGCTTGCCTGCCAAACTGACGTCAAACTGTACAAAACATCACTGTACAGAACATGGACAAGTAGTCACAGGCAAATTAAACTTTAGTGACAGGGCATCAGTGGCCCAATCGGGCCAGTAACAATCCTGTCTACTGTCCCGAGTATCTCACACGGTGGCCCCGGGCCATTGGGCAGTCCTTATTGTTGAGCCCTGCACCGTAAAAATTGTATCATCATTTAGTCCTGACAACATGTGTTTTTAGGTCATTGTAACTTATTAAACTAAGTTAATCATGTTCTAACTTAATTTTATAAGTTATGCAAGCTATTTTTAGTCAGTTTAACATAATATAAGTTCAATGGACTCATAAGGGTAATTTAATTCAGCTTAAAAATTTAAGGCAGCCAGGATTTTTTACAGTGTACGTCATCATTAACCGGCAGGCTGCATTTTGCTCAAGGGGCTGCAAGAAAATAAATAAAATAAGAGCGGAGCTGCAGCAAAATAATGAATGAAAAGAGTGAGGCTATGGTCAAATAAATAAATCAATGAAAAAAGTGTGACTGCTGAGAGTGCAAGCAGCTCGGGACACCGGCCCTCGAGGCCAAAAAATGGACCAATCTCTGATTCCTGCATTTACAGTTGAAGCCAGAATTATTAGCCCACATAAATTATTAGACCGCTTTTTTATTTTTTCCCCAATTTCTGTTTAACGTAGAGAATATTTTTTTTCAACACATTTCTAAACATAATAGTTTTGATTAACTCATTTCTAATAACTGATTTATTTTATCTTTGCCATGATGACAGTAAATAATATTTTACTAGATATTTTTCAAGACACTTCTATACAGCTTAAAGTGACATTTAAAGGCTTAATTAGGTTAACTAGGCTGGTTTGGGTAATTAGGCAAGTTATTGTATAGCGATGGTTTGTTCAGTACACTATCGAACTGCTTTTATTCTTGCCGAAATTAAACAAATAAGATTTTCTCCTGAAGGAAAAAAAATAATATCAGACACACTGTGAAAATTGCCTTGCTCTGTTAAACATCTTTTGGAAAATCATTTAAAAAGAAGAAAAAAATTCAAAGGGGGCTAATAATTCTGACTTCAACTGTACTCTGATTAACCTAGTGTGTGGATTTGTAGTATGGTAAGGTTTGACGGGACGCACAGACGTCATCAACAAAATATGCCTTTTTTACTTCGTTTTAACAGTTTAAAAGCTTGTGAATGTTGCTGTTATGACATGGTCATATGCATGTATTTAAGACCTTTAGTATTGCTGATCCTCGCGAGCCTATTAGAACAGATCAGTACCTACACTTTGGGATGCTACAGGTCACAGATGTTATCTGCATAGAATTATAAAGCTATGATAACGTTGGTATTTACTTTAGCAATGTTTATTTAGTAATAATTAGTAATGTAATAATAATAGGTAATGTACAACTAATGAAATTTTCATTATTTTATAGAGGTCATGTACATTTTATCTAAAATATTGTAATTTATTGCCTTTAATTTGTCATAAAATGACCATCATTAGGAATAACAAGTGTTTTAATTCAGGTATTCAACCAAAAAAAAAAATATTGCTTTTATAACTTTGAAGCTGTTCTTGTTTAAAAGTCATAATAAACTTCACGAGTTCGCACTCACAGATGTTTGACTGAATAGAATATGCTTATTTGCCCTGCTGTCCGGGCAGAGGAAAGACACCCAAACCCTTGTTATTCCCCTTATCAGGATAGAGAGCGAGATAGGTGTCAAAGCACAGTGTCTAGCTTGGCTCCAGAACGCTTTCCACTCAGATTTAAGTAGGAATCGGAATTAATAGTGTGAAGTTGGTGTGGTGGAGGAATGCTGAGGTTGAGAGAAAATCGAGGTATGAAGTGTTTGACTATTTATAGGGGTTTGGACTTAAACTGATTGAATAATACAATGATTGTCAATAATGAATTAGCCTCGTCAAAAACTGTTTGTGCTTCTCCTGATATTTGTTTATAAAATATCACATATTAACATATCTTTTTTTGTTGTTTTTATGCCAAAAAATGCTCTAAATGGCAACATTTTTATTTGAAATGTGGAATAAATATCATTTTTATTTGATTATGTAAACTACATTTGAAATACACCACAGTGTTTAAGTGGCAGTATTACAAAACCATGATGTTTTTTAAAGGGATAGTTCACCCAAAAATAAATCGTCACTCGTCTTCCCTTTGTTTCAAGCCTGTTTGAGTTTCTTCCGTTGAACACAAAGGAAGACATCCTGAAGAATATTAGGGGGAAATTGACTTCAATAGTCATTTTTTGGTTCCTACAATGAACCTAAATGGCTGCTTTTCCCCCAACATTTATCAGAATATCATATTTAATGTTTAACAGCAGAAAAACAAATCTTGTACGTTTACAACCACTGAAGGTGTGTATAGTAAATGGTGAGGAGACTTTAAGTTTTCAAGTCAAGCTTTATTGTCATTCTACTTCATGTGTGGACTAGAGATGCTCCGATCAGGATTTTTGCAGCCGATACCGAGCACCTATTCCTTGTCATGGTGATCGGCGGATACCAAGTACTGATTCTGATGCTGCTTTATATAGCATAAAGCATATTTTCCCTCCAAGTATAATACTTGAGTGGAGATCTCGCCATACCTAAGGTAATAAATTAAAGATGTTGCTGTCATGAATGTCAGTAACCACCTGAGGGCACTGTAGTTCGACACTAACTCTAAAAGAGAACTACAGCGCGGCCAAGAACTACATATCCATACATTCCTTCACGCACACACCCGGTCTTCCATATATACTGATTTGCAATCACAGCTGTCTCTGTTTCCCGTTGATTTCCTGGACTATATATTCAGCCATTCAACCACTGTTTGTTAGTTCGTCGTTCGTCCTTGTTGGTATGTTGTTCCTGATTATAGTCTTGTATCCTGTCACAGTTGCTAAGTCTAGTTTTAGTTTAATCTGTTTTAGTTCCTTGTTTGTTTGTTTGTTTTGATACTTTGATTTTTGGATTTTTGTCTTTGTCACTGCACAATATTCAACATTAAAACTGCACTTGGATCCTACACCCGTTTTTATTCCTGTTTGAATCCGCCAAATGTGACAGTTGCATATAATTCCTTAAACATGTCTCTTAAAAACATATACCCCCCCCCCCCTCTTCCTGTCTCAGGCCCCGTTTACACTAGTGCGTTTTAGTTTTAAAACGGCGTTTTAGAATGAAAACGATCCGCGTCCACACTCGCGTTTCACCCAGCGTTTCTGAACAGCTCTCCGTCCACACCAAAACGCTGAAAACGCACATCACGTGACCACACACACACTCTCAGGCAAGCGCTGTAGCCAATCTACCCAGATGAGAGCTGTGCTAGTCGGACTTCTCATCAAGCATCTCCCGCTGGATCTAATCTCACTATATTTATTAAACGGAATATTTCTTTCATCTTGTTGTCTTTATTTAACGACATATTCATTGGACATTGGAATCTATTACTTGTTCTCAGGTAACGTGTTTTGGCTGAGCGCAAAGATAAGTTAATGATTAATGTAAGCACGTACATTGTGTATATTGACTGATTGCTTGCCTTTATTTCCTATAATGTATAAACTTATTGTTTGTTATACTTTTATAATGGCCATTATCGATTAAAACTGATATTCAGCAAAGAGAGGGTGTGTTTCGTATTTTCACTGAAATTGAAAGGAGGCAGTTGTTGTAGGCTCCGTTTTGTTATAAATATGCACACAGTGAAGATGACGCTCATATTTGCAGCACGGCGCCTCAACATTTTTGCTGTCTGTTTAGTTGTTAATATTAAAATGAAAATAGGCAGTTCCTTATATCATGTTTACATTTTATTGTTGAGAAAGTAAAACAACGTAGCCAGGGTGATGTGAATGAAGTTATAAAGTACACTGTTCCCTTTGAAGATTTACCCGTGTCCTCGGTATAGTCTGTTTTCCATATCAAACTGAGAAGAAGAGACTGCAGCCTTGATCAAACTTGCGAAGTTTTAACTTACACGGAGAAGATGCAGGACTGAACTGTGCGTGTTAGGCTACTTAATATTCAGGAAAAGCCCCAATCAGAGAGGCGAATGTCTGCAGCCCCGCCTCCGTTTTCAAATGTCTCCGTTTTCCATCATCCACACTGAGACGGAGCAGCTGCGTTTCAGAATGAAAACGGCCTTTCCAGCGTTTTCGAAACGCTCAGTTTTCGGCGCTCGAGAACTCCGGCGTAGTGTGGACGGATGGCGTAACCGTAGCAAAACTTATGCGTTTTCAAACTAAAACGCATTAGTGTAAACGGGGTCTCAGCAGCGTGTTTTCACACCTCTAGTTAAAAAAAACAGTCAGGAAAGTGGGTGCGTCTAGCTCTGTTTAGGTGGGAGTGGCGAAAGAGGGAAGGGTTTGCATAAAAAAGGGAGTTTCAGTTCGGGCACGCGCTGATTTTCACAGACTGCAGGGGAGACACAGGCGCAGGGGAGAAAGACAGTGACTGCTTACATGGATATCAGTAATCAAACTATTTGCCGTATTATTTAGTTTTTAAAATGTTTTTTTTTTTGCTCAATACTTTAGTTTTTGTTTGCAAAACTTTCTTTTATTTTGCAAGTATATATGGCCCTAGATTGACTCCATAAAGTTGTCTGTTTAAATTCAGCCAATATAGACTCATTATGCTTTGCGTGTATGCGCAAGGAGAATGTTAAGAACTTCCGGTCGGCAGCTGATGCGTGTTAACGGTCACATTTGGACAGCTTTGAAACAATAGTTTTAATCTGTTTTACCTGCTTTTATCACCTTTGAGCTAATACTGTTGTCCATCAGCACCATCTCCTGGACTGATCATTTAAAAGATGCAATCTAATGGAGAGAAAACAGCTGCTGTAAGGCATTTTCCCCTCGTTGTCTGACGGCATCTTCTGCTGTTTTCATGAAGCCTCGTCATCGCTAAAGTCAACAGATTCTCTTTCTTTCAAATATATAACCAGCCCAAACAAATATAATTCACCAAAATGTTTGACACACACACGTAGCCTGTACTGTCCCACTGACACACTGATTTAATAAGTGTCACAAAGTGAAAATAAAGTGACATTTTGAAATGACAGAAAAACACAAACTGTGGTAAAAACAATACACTAAATGAAACATAAATGGCAACAGCAAATCAGCCAGCAGAGTATCAATAACAGATTTTTATTGGTCATTTTTGTTGATAGCATGACTTGCATAACGTTACCTGTTAAGTTTTATGCCAGAAATCTGGTTTGCTCTATAATGCAGTGAAGTATTGCGTGTGTTGCACACACACACACACACACACACACACACGCACACACACTGTATTTCTGACGGCAGACATGTGAACTAGGAGAACTTTTTTCTCTTGCGCTTGAACCATATCTGACAGATTATAACGCCGTTAACACACTTTTCAAAGTTGTGTGTCACAAAAACACTCCGTAATCCACACAAAACACTGTTGAAACTCATTGTTGGAGCACAAATTATTAGTTGTAAATGCTGTAAACGGAAGTTCTAAACATTCTACCTTAAGACGCTGGTCGCTATGCTAAGAAAAAAGTCTATAAATTGTTTTCAAGCCTTTACCTTAAAGGTTCAAGAAACCCCCAAGTACTTTTTTTGCTATTTTAACAGATTTGTGTGTATTGAACATCACTTAAGACAATGTTTGCAGCTGTCAGCTTTAATTGGCGAAAAAATGAATAATTTTGAGCTTTTGTCAGCTAATTTCATCTTCCGGGTTTTAAATCATTTTTGGGGCGGATCAAAGTCGGTGACGTAGCAAGAATCTGCTAGTGAAGTTATGATGATGTCAGTTTCTCATTATTATTCATAGTGGAGTTTTTTTTTATCCAATGAGATGAACCTGCTTCCTAATTTTTCGTGATAGCGAAGCTGTGAGACACATTGACTGGGTGAGACCGCGTCCGCGGACTCTACATACGGCACACAGTAGTTAGCCGTTCATGAAGGGTCGTATTGTTTGTTTCTGTTATCCACGGGGTCTGTTGCATGTTTTTCCCCTCAATTCTGTCAGGGCCAATACAGCAAAGCTGTTTGTGTGCAGCAAGTATTTTTGTCGAGAGAGCTATAAGAGAATTGGAGAATGGTGGACTTTGTCTTTTATCAGTTAAGCATGTTACCATTCAGACACATCACCTATCCGTGCTGCTGTGTTCACATGTTTAAAATCCTCCAGATTACCAGCAGTGCTAATAGTTGAAATAGACGGGGAAATAGATCTGCTGCACTATCCACTGTCTCTGCTTTCAGACCCAGGGATTCAGGAGGAGAGACGTCCTCCTCATTTATATTGTTTATATAAACGTGATTATCTTTATAATGATATACCAAATTGTGGTTGTGTGTATATGAAAATATGAATAACGTAGCAGGGCATTAAATTACTGTGTATTTCTTTGCATTTTAACTCAGTAAACTATAAAATCATGGGCCTCCTCGCAATTTGTGCCTCATTTTAGGAGCCAGCTGCAAACAGTTGCTCACTCCTTTCTTTTTCCCCTGCTCAGCTGGCCACGCCCACTCCTCCCTCTGCCCACAGCGCTCCACGCCCATTATGAAGCAATTTTGTAAAAATTCTGAGGTAGACTTGAACCAAAAGAGGGGGGTTTCATGACCCTTTAAAAAAAACTAGCAAATCCAATGAATCATTTTTCAAGTGTAGTCAAATTTGAGATTTGTGATTCACTGAAAAAAAATGATTCAAAGATGATTCCTTGGATTTACTAAATTCTTTTAAGTTAAGTGGTTGTAAACAATTTATTTGGGTTGAATTTAAACAAATTAAGCTGTACATTATTAAACTTAATTTGTTTGATTAAATTCAACCCATATAAATTATTTGCAACAATTTTGCAGACATCATTTTTTTCAGTGTACAAGTAAATAAAAATGGTCTATTCAATTTAGTTTTGGTGAACTATCCCTTTAATTGGGCATCCGCTGCGTAAAAAACGTGCTGGCGGTTTAAGTTGGCGGTTTAAGTTGGCGGTTTATTCCGTTGTGGCGACCCCAGATTAATAAAAGGACTAAGCCGAAAAGAAAATCAGTGAATGAAAGCATCCCTTTAATTGACACGAAAGCTTCCTGCACACTATGAAACCAAATACATTCGGAGCTCCAGAACTTGATGTCCGCTTTTGACCACATTGCCCAGGGGATCGTGCTTGCTCGCTCCTCTATTTGAATAAGCACCCAGGCTGTGTTTGAATACGAGTCCTGGGACGTCACTGATGGTCTTTGTCAGATCAGTGTGTGGGTGTGTCAGCGGACACAAAAACCAGCCCGAGCTTTAACACAGAGATGCCCTCACAAAAGTGTGTGTTTGTTTGTTGTAAAATCGGGCCGTGTTGTGGCCTGTTCCTAGCCATAGCGCATTAAAGAACAAGGCTAGCCGAATCATGTTTAAACGCATTTTTCCTCTGATGTTTTTGCTGGAGTATTTACAGCGATGGATGACGGCTTAAACAGTAGTGCTGCGCAGAGAGAGAGAGGCTCAGCCTGGCAACACTTCTGTCTCTTGGGTTTGGTCGCCATGTGGGACGATCGTCACCATAACAACTTTAGTTAGTTCTGTGTGAGAGAGAACACACACGCACATCTTAACTACGAACGTTGCAATACGACATCCACTTTATAGGGTATATGCACACTGAAATAAAAAGATTCATAGGATTTACTTGGTTTTTTTTAGGTAAGTGGTTGCAAACAATATACAGTTGAAGTCAGAATTATTAGCCCCCCTGAATTATTACACCGTTTGTTAATTCTTTCCCTAATTTATGTTTAACGGAGAGCAGATTTTTTCAACACATTTCTAAACATAATAGTTTTAGTAACTCATTTTTAATAACTGATTTATTTTATCTTTGCGATGATGACAGTAAATAATATTTGACTATATATTTTTTAAGACACTTCTATACAGCTTAAAGTGATATTTAAAGACTTAACTAGGTTAATTAGGTTAACTAGGCAGGTTAGGGTAATTAGGCAAGTTATTGTATAACAGTGGTTTGTTCTGTAGATTATCGAGAAAAAAAATTGCTTAAAGGGGCTAATAATATTGACCCTAAAATGGCTTTTAAAAAATTAAAAACTGCTTTTATTCCAGCCAAAATAAAACAAATAAGATTTTCTCCAGAAGAAAAAAATATGATCAGACATACTGTGAAAATGTCCTTGCTAAACATCATTTGGGAAATTAAAAAAAATAAAATAAATAAATAAAAAGGGGGCTAATAATTCTGACTTCAGCTGTATGTGAGCTGAATTTAAATTAAATTTAACATTACTGTTACGTTTTTAAAGATGGTAAGTCAAGGGGAAGGGGAGTAACATTAATTTTGGGTGAAACACATAAGCAAACACACAATATCAACAAGTGAGGGACAAAACACCAAGACTAACCAAATGCAATAAAGAGAATTGCACATATTCACTGCACCACATTGCACTGATTTACTTATTTGAACTGTACATACCCACTGCACATGGACATTTGTAATTATGTACACACCGACTGTACATATACACTTGTAATCATGCTTATCTGCACACTACTGATTATTAATTGCAACCTGTACATATATTCATATATTGTAACGTATACACTTGTAATCATGCTTATGTATCTGCACACTACTGATTATTAATCACAACCTGTACATATATTCATATATCGTCACATATACACTTGTAATCATGCTTATGTATCTGCACACTACTGATTATTAATCGCAACCTGCACATATATTCATATATTGTAAATCTGTTAATAGCTAATCCAACCTGTATATAATGTTGGGTCCCACTTTATATTAAGTGTCCTTAACTACTATGTACTTGCATGAAAAAATAAATACAATGTACTTACTGTGTTTATAATGTATTTGAGAACACTTGTGGTGCTTTTCAGTTGGGATAGAGGTTGGGTTATGGACAGGTTGGGTGGCAGGGGTAGGTTTAAGGGTGGGTAAAGGTGTAAGGGATGGTCAACAGTGTATTTACAAATGTAATTACAAAAGTTAATAACAGATGTAATTACATACACGTATTTAATCAAGCATAAGTACACAGTAAATACATGTATTTACACAATAAGTACATTGTAACAAACTATTAGTTCCTGTGTAAGTACATATTAGTTAAGGCCACTTAATATAAAGTGGGACCCAATGTTGATAGTACATCCATCTGTAAATATCACCATAGTTTTTCTATAACTGCACTTGCTGCTATTGCACTGCTGGTTAGACCTAAACTGCATTTCGTTGCATTGTACTTGTACATGTGTAATGACAATAAAGTTGAATTTAATCTAATCTAATCTAAAGTGAGTTTATTTACAAAGATAGTGATAATAATAAATGCAAAAATATGTGTATAGAAAGAACATTAAATATTTATAAGGACACATTGAAATGTACAGACAACAAATGGGACACAAGATGTTTGACCAGATTGATGGGAGCGTTGGAGAAATGAGACGCGGGCGGTGTCCAAGCAATAGAAATAAATAAAACAAAGCAATCTATTGGCCCAACCTCTAGCCTAACTATCCAAAAGAAAAATACAGCAGTTATTAAAAAGTAATCTTCACATATATTACGCACTACCTAACCTACTCTAATATACCATGGGAAAAGTACAGTGGGTGGAGCACGCCCCTTACCTGGTGTGTCTAACAACAATGATATTCAAAACTACGTGTGCACAATGTCTGTCGCATGACATTCTTACCTGTCCCACTCTCCAACCTCAGAAACAACACTGACGGTAGACAAATGGAGTACAGACAAATAACAACGGACACATAACAAATTGTAACACACTGAAAATGAATATCAATTTTACTGACATACAACTAGGGTTGTAACGGTATGAATTTTTTACGGTATGATAATCGTCTAAAACAATACCACGGTTTGACGGTTTCGCGGTATACGGTATTAAATAGTAATTCTAATAGCAAAGACCCTGAAAAGAATAAGAACACGTTTTCTGACTGAACAAAAGTTTTATTTCAACAAACTTTTGAAATAACCATTTTAATAGAACTATAGAAGTCTTTTATAAAAATAAACTGAAAAATCTCCCATTTTAATAAATTAAATTAGAAGGAATAAACAAGCAAGGTCTTTTAAGATTAGACAAAAATAAACTTAAACTGTCCTTCCTTATGAGCAGGATAAATGGGAGACCAAAAGTGCAATACCAAGTTTATGGCTGTAAACATGTATTTAAAGCGTTGTTTTTTTCAGTCTAGGTTGTGATGAAGAAATGTAAGCATGTTGAGATTTTCAGGACTTAATCTTGACCGCTGAGGTGAGAGAATGTGTCCACTTGTACAATGAACAAATAAAAAATAAGAAAATAATAAATAATGTGTCAAATTCCAAATAAACATGGTGCAAATCCTCAGTAAAAAAATAGATATAAATATTTACTATACTATAAATAGTTACATAACGAAACTAGATTCAATATGGAACATCCTTAGGTTTTATGTGCCAGCATGGATATGGTTGTCTGTGGATATGGATTTGGATATGGTTGTCTGCAATGCAGACAAACAGCTGCACCTTCATTTGCGTCTTTTGAAAACAGCAAGAGCAGCACTTCGTCTTTGCTGTGTCACTGTTTTGTCATGTTTCTGTGCTGCTGTGCATGCAAAAGTACTTAGTATGAGAATTATTTCATGCAAAACTTTTTTTTGCGTTTTATTTAGCCGCGCAGAAATGTATGCCTATATCTCTCATTCCGTGTTGTTCAAAAAGCTCATTGTTGGTCCACAAACAAAAGCGAAACCTATGCTTATTGGTTGTGATATAGCGAGTTTGAACCAATCTGGGCATGGAGGAGGGACAATGCATTAATGTATCATGTCTGGTTTGTCCGGAGACACAGTGACGAGCGTTTCTTTGTCAAATCAGCGTTGTCAAATTTTGATGACGTAACCGCACTGATTCCGGAGCCTCTGAAAGTCGAATGTTATGTGATACAGCACTGGAAAGCTGAGATTCTCTTCTTTATGCCAATCTTTGAATTGTATAAATCGGATCAGCGGATCAAAAGTTATTAAACATTTAAGAGCAATACTTATTTTTAGCCGCGGGCGGCTGTCTCGGTCTTTAAGGGTTAAAACCGTTGATATGCAATTGTTCATGGTATGATAATCGTGCACGTTCAAATCGTGGTAGACCATCATACCGGTATATTGTTACAACCCTACATACAACACAACACACAAATTCAGACCGTGGGTGACGTCAGGGGGGGCACGGCAAACAGCTGGGCAGTGGTAGCCAATTGGAGCCACTGTATGGGTGGAAGCGGGAGAGAGGTGGAGAGAGAGAGATTCAAATGTATATAAAAGTAATTTCCAAGTCTCAAAATAGAAAAGCAATTAAAACAATTAATATATGCCCCTCCTTTAACATTTTTACATAAAATGTTTGTATATATGCATTTCCTGTAAAAAAAAAAAAAAAGTGCATTACTAACTCTTGTAAATAACTAAAATTATAAAATGTGCGAAACATATTTGTATGTAATTTGATAATTATGTACCCTCTCCTGTTTTTTTTTTCTCTTCTCCTTTGTTTTTTCACTTATTTCATTCTTGTTAAGAAATGTAAAGTGATTTTATTGTATTGTATTGTATAAGAAAACTGTACATGCTGGTTCTTGTTAATAAAAAAAAAAAAAAGTATGGGCGATACATATTGCATCACCAAAAATGATCGAGGTCATGTCCATGTGTCATAAGTCCATATATTGATTATTGTGAGAGGCCTTACCTGTGATGTGAACCCTCAGGTATCCTCAAAACGGAAGCTCTGCTTTAGCACAAAGGCTAATGAGTGTGTTAATTGTGTATTGACAGCTGTGAATGGGCTTTTGGTGTGCTGTGTTGTGGTAGTGTTTTGGTGGGGTCGCCGGAGGGGTTATTAGGTCACTCTATTGGTCTCTGAATGGGAGGGATTCACAATAACAGGAAGCAGTTTTGAGAGATAAGACTGTTGTGCAAACAGCTCCTCACTGACTTTCAGCTGTGTTGCTTTTTTCTGGTGAGATTCCTGAAGAATCTGTAACACAGATGGCAGAATGTGCTGCCTGTTTTATTTGATATTTTGATGTGGTGCCTGTAAAGTTTTTGCACGTAACTGTAGAGTGTTTTCATGCTGTCTCTTGTTTTTTATTTTTTTATGTAGGTCTTGCTGTTTCTCTTGTATTCGCTATCCATGCGAGGATATGAAAGAAGGATATTGTGATTGTGTGTGTGTTGAAAACAGAAAGAATGTGCCATGCTGAGAGTGTTTTTTTCATGCTATCGGCCCTCAGAAGAGCGAGTGAAAGAGGATAGGTTTATAGAGGGGTGTCTGAGCTCTGGAAATGAGAGGTCATATTGTCGAAACTCATAAAAATACGGCTAAATTACAAACAGACATGGCCGAGTAAGAGTTCGTTAAGTAGCAGCAATCAAATATAATACTTTTGCCATGTGCAAAAATATGCTGTAGTGTTATTTGCATGTTTTAAAACAAGGTAATTCATGTTTGGGGAATGTGTTGTGCATAATGTGTAATAATAGTCCTGTCGCTATTATGTTGTGGTGTTTTTGGTGGTGGAAAATGTGTTGTTGTTTGGTTGATAAAGTGTTGGAAGTGGATTTATAGTGCTTTTTACCAGTTTCTATGATTGAACATTATTACTATTTTATTACTTATTATTACTACTATGATGTTGTTACAATTATTCAAAAAATTTCTTTGATTATTGATTACATGTAAAATCAAGAAAAGAAATAAACAGTAATATTTAATAATAATATTAATAATAGACAGTAATAAAACAGCCATAAAATTAATTGTAATCATTTAAATAATAATAATAATAATAATAATAAAAAACAGCAATAATAATAATAATAGTAACAATATTAAGAATTTTAAAAACGCTAATAACAATATAATGTCAAAATAAACACAACTAAAAAGTAATATATAAATATAAAAAAAAATTATTATTAATAATGATTATAATAAATAATAATAATTATAATAATTAGCAATAATAAAATGGCAGTAATAATAATTGTAATAATATTAATATTTATTGTAAAAATAATAATAAAATTCAAATAAAAACACAATTAAAAAATATATATATAAATAATTGATGATAAGAAAAATAATAAGCAGAATTGTAATAATATTAATAATTTTAAAAAAATTATAGTAATAATATTATTATTAATAATAATAAAAAACAGCAATAATAATAAAAAAATGTAATAATATTAATTATTTTTATAATAATATTAAAATAAAACACAATTAAAAAGAAATATATAAATCTAAAAAGTAAATTGATATTATATATAATTGATTATAATAAATAATAATACATTAATTTACTTTATTTAGGAATTTTTACTTGGCATTATTGTTACTAGTAGGTCTGCATGATTGAAAAGCTTTATTACTATTTTATTACACATTATTTACATTATGATGTTTTAAAATTTTTATATTATTTAAATGTACAATCAATAAAAAGACATTAGCATTATTGTATAAAATACAATGATCATATTAATAACAAATTATTAACAATAAATTCATAAATTTTCATTTTCAATTCATTTTCATTTTCGGCTTAGTCCCTTTATTAATCTGGGGGCGCCACAGCAGAATAAAACGGCAACTTATCCAGCACATGTTTTACACAGCGGATGCCCTTCCAGTTGAAACCCATCACTGGGAAACATCTATGCTCGCTCATTCAAACAATATGGGCAATTTTAGCCTACCCAATTCACCTCTACCACGTTTTTGCACTTGTGGGGGAAACCGGAGCACTTGGAGGAAACTCACGGCAACACAGGGAGAACATGCAAACTCCACACAGATATGCCAACTGACCCAGCCGAGGCTCGAGCCAGCAACCGTCTTGCTCTGAGGCGAGTGTGCTACCCACTGCACCACCGTGCAGCCCTAATAATAAATAATTTATTCTAAATAATATTAGTAATAATAATAATTATAAGTTATTTTATTATAACAAATATTTTTATATTTATTATAAATAATAGTACCAGTTTCAATAATAACAATAATAATAATAATAATAATAATAATAATAATAATAATAATAATAATAAATTAACTGTAAAAATCATTTATTCTAAATAATAGTATCAGTAATAATAATAATAATAATAATAATAATAATAATAATAATAATAATAATAGTAATAATAATAAATCTAATGATAACAAAAATTGCATATTGTAAATAATAGTAGTATTCATAATAATGTGTATATATTTTGTATTTATTTGTTGATTATTTTTTTTTCTAAATTTAAACCACCAAATTTTTATATAAACATCAGGTTATTGCAAGATATTTACAAACATGTATAGCAAATCTTTCTCCTTCAATACAAGTGTTTATCTGTTTCATCCATTGTTTTATTAATGTTCTGCAAAATTTGATGCATCATTCCTGCCTATATCATAACCATCAGGGGAAGAATTATACTAATGCAGCTTATATTTTAGCATATGTAATAACAGCACATGTAGCATTCCATTTGTTTTACAGGAGAACACAAATTAAATTCAAATGAGCTTCCTTGGACTCAATATCTGAACGTGCTGTTTGATTAAATTAGCTGACAATGGAAACAAATACTGCTTAATAAACACGCCAGTTTGGTTATTCATACTTGCAATGAACACACAAGCAATTTGTGTGTTCATTCATTCCTTAAATTGCTTCCTTTGTTTTATTGCACATTCAGCTCCCATGTTCATTTAGCCATGTACTACAAGTTGTATCAATCACAGAGTGATCAAATCCTGAATAAATATCTGCTGATGTTTTCGCTCATTCATGTTTACCCCATAAATAAATAGATAGATAGATAGATAGATAGATAGATAGATAGATAGATAGATAGATAGATAGATAGATAGATAGATAGATAGATAGATAGACAGACAGACACAAATAAATATAAATAAATAAAAATAAATAAATAAACAGATAGATAGATAGATAGATAGATAGATAGATAGATAGATAGATAGATAGATAGATAGATAGATACAAATAAATATAAATAAATATAAATAAATAAATAAACAGATAGATGGATGGATGGATGGATGGATGGATGGATGGATGGATGGATGGATGGATGGACGGACGGACGGACGGACAGATGGAGGGACGGACAGACAGACAGACAGATAAATAAGTATAAATAAACAAACAAACAAACAGATAGATACAAATAAATATAAATAAATAAACAGGTAGATACAAATAAATATAAATAATTAAAAATAAATAAATAAATAAATAGATGGATGGATGGATGGACAGACAGACAGACAGATAGACAGACAGATAGAAAATGCCACTAAGGTATAATATTGCCTCTCAAAAGTAAAGAGTCGACTCTGAATCACTTTAATGCTCGTTTTATTTTTGAATCTTTTGCCTGCTACCGATCTACACCAACACGATCAAACTAACACTTTTGCATAAACCCATCCTGACCAATCACAGGAGTTTTAAATTGTAAGGCTCAACTGTTTGCAGTGTTGTGGTTTAAAAACAAAGTCCATAATTGAAGAGTAGAGCCCGTCCTGTGTTGCGTGTCGTCAAGAACGACTCTTTAACTGCTACTGAGGAGTAATATCGGCTCTCAAAAGAAAGAGTCGACTCTGAATCACTTTAATGACACGTTATATTTTTTAATCTTTCGCCTGCTACCGATCTACACCAACACGATCAAAGTAACACCTTTGCATAAACCCAACCTGACCAATCACAGGAGCTTTATAATGCTCAACTGTATGCAGTGTTGTTATTCAAAAACAGCAGTCCATAATTTAAGAGTAGAGCCCGTCCTGTGTTGTGTGTCATCAAGAATGACTCTTTAAATGCCACTGAGGTATAATATTGGCTCTCAAAAGTAAAGAGTCGACTCTGAATTACTTTAATGACTCTTATATTTTTGAACCCTTCGCCTGCTACTGATCTACACCAACACGATCAAACTAACACCTTTGCATAATCCCATCCTGACCAATCATAGGAGCTTTAAATTGTAAAGCTCCACTGTTTGCAATGTTTTGGATCAAAAACAGAAGTCCGTAATTGAAGAGTAAGGCACGTCCTGTGTTGCGAGTCGTCAAGAATGGCTCTTGAAATGCTACAGATGACCGTTGGAGGCCTTGAGTGCGTCATTGAGGTGTATGATGGTTTAGCGGTAGATTTTGGAGATTAGCTGTCAAACGCTGACAGCATGAGGAGGTTCGGGCCACAGGACACAGACAGGGAGAGAGAAAGAGAGAGAGAGAGAGAGAGAAAATTCCCTGTCTGTAATTAGTATGGATCGCCAAAGCAACTAATCGGATTGAGGGAAACAAACTGGATTGCATTTCCGAGGCAGCAACATGGCTGAAGCCAAAGCCTCTCCTGAGATTTAGCATGGTGTCAGCGCACACACACACACACACACACACACACACACACACACACACACACACACACACACACACTCACCTTTGTTCCATCTTGGTCGCGGTGTGGGGTTGTTGAGCCTCATTAACAAGCATCGTTAGCTAATTGCTTTGCCATTGTTCGCTCATGCACAGTGACCTTGATGGCCCGGTCTCATATACACAACAGTGCTTTCAGTTTCACACTGTCTGAATAGTAATGATCATAGAAATATTGATTATGAATCATATCATAATGGCTGAATATTCTTTTATTCATATGTTTTTTTTTTTTTTTTTTAATTTTGGATCACTATTATATGCAGTATAGCCTAAACCTACATTCTCAAAAGTCAGTGTCGTTTTTATTTTATGACATTTTATTTCACAATTTTATTTGATTATTTTATAAAATGTTATGAGATTTTTCATTCATTCATTTTCTTGTCAGCTTAGTCCCTTTATTGATCCGGGGTTGCCACAGTGGAATGAACCGCCAACTTATCCAGCATTTTTTTACGCAGTGGATGCCCTTCCAGCCGCAACCCATCTCTGGGAAACATCCACGCACATTCACACACTCATACACTACAGACAATTTAGCCTACCCAATTCACCTGTACCGCATGTCTTTGGACTGTGGGAGAAACCGGAGCACCTGGAGGAAACCCACGCGAACGCAGGGAGAACACGCAAACTCCACAGAGAAATGCCAACTGAGCTGAAGTTCAAACCAGCGACCTTCTTGCTGTGAGGCAACAGCACTACCTACTGCGCCACTGCATCACCCTTATGAGATTTTATTTTATTATTTGTTTTATGAGATTTTATTATTTTATTTCAGGATATTTTGACGACATTTTATGTTATTGTTTTATTTTATTTTATGACATTTTCTTTTACTATTTTATGACATTTTATTCTATTATTTTATAACATTTTAAGTAATTTTTTTTTTTGATTTTATGAGATTTTGTTATTTTATTTCATGAAATTTTGATGACATTTTTTGTTATTATTTATTTTATGACATTTTCCTTTATTATTTTATGACATTTAATAAAACAATGTTAAATTATTTTTTATATTTTGAGAGTTTATTTCATTATTTTAATTTTATGAGATTTTATTATTGTATTTCAGGAAATTTTGACTACATTTTGTTATTATTTAAATTTTTATGATATTTTCTTTTATTATTTTATATCATTTTGTTTTATTATTTTATGAAATTTTTTGACATTTAATTTTTTATTTTATTTCATGGAATTTTGACGGCATTTTATGTTATTATTTTCTTTTCTTTTATGACATTTTGTTTTATTATTTTATGACATTTTATTCAATTAATTTTTTATTTTATGACATTTTATTTTATTTCATTAGATTTTAGGGGCCCTATCATACACCTGCCGCAACAAGGCGCAAGACGTGTACTGTGTAATCTGTTGCTATTTTCAGGTCAGCGCAACCCTAATTTTCTTGTTTTTCGCTATGTTGTTTAAATAGTAAATCCATTTGCTCCTCTTTGTGGACTCATGGATGTGCACGACTGACCAACTAAAAGCTGCTCTAAAGTCCAGCGCAGAGTGCGTTAGTTATGCACCTATGCCGGACCAGACGCTTACACATTACTTAATACACACAGGATGTACAGCAATACACAAATATCTATACATATGAAAACTATTAAAGGATCAAAAATATTATTTTCTTCATAAATATAAAAACCACTGCCTCCATGTCTTCATCTCAGGGGGCTTTTTCAGTTTATTCATGGCAGTTTGCTTTTATATAATGTTATTATTATTAGTATTATTAATTATATGCATATTTATATTTGTTTTAATAAGAACAGGTTTAGATTTCTCCATCTGTCAGGTTTTGGAGACGTCTGCATCACCATATGGAGCATAAGAACAGTCGTGTGTTTGGATATAACTTTGAATATGAATAATGAGCACACGTCATTATTATTGTTCATTTATTTGTGTGCTGGAAATTAGAACTGTATTAAGAAATAGTTTTAAACAAATCTTTGTGCTTAACAAGCGAAATTAAATATGTAGGCTAATGGATGTCTTCGGCGGAGTGCGTACAACACTGTTTCCTTACTCCACCAAAGTAAAGGAGTAAAGTAAAGAGTAAAAGTAAAGAGAAAGTAAAGAGGTTGAATGGAGGAGGCTCTCAAATGGCAGATGTTCTG
The DNA here is from genome assembly GCF_052040795.2 of Danio rerio. Classification (NCBI taxonomy): domain Eukaryota; kingdom Metazoa; phylum Chordata; class Actinopteri; order Cypriniformes; family Danionidae; genus Danio; species Danio rerio. Next base: position 7,161,329 of record NC_141025.1, on the reverse strand, counting down.
TTTAACTGAGTCTTGTGAAGTGAAAAAACAGTTCGGTTAAGTTCCGTTTTTCTATTTACAAAGCCCGGCAGGTAAATAGCAAATGCACCATGGTGTGATGCAACTGACTCTTAAAGGGAATGAGAGATGAGACTCTGATTGGTTTATGCTCAAAACACATCCAGAACTCATTAAGAGAATAAGCTCAACCGTGTTAGACCATGCGTCGTGGCGCAAACTCTATTTTTCCATCCTTACAGTTTTTCTAGTTTGCTTTGACCTGGTTAAAGAAACTAGGTTCCTCTTCATTTTCATTATCACTATCCCAGCAGAGCAGAGGACCGGTCTTGCAAATGTTTAAACCCTTTTTCATTGGGTTGACACATTTTCCCTACCATTTTTCCAAACAGTTAACACAGATGTCATTCAAGCAGTCCAAACTCCATTGTTTTAGTTTTGGTAACCAAACAGAAACCATCTATTCCTAACTATTAAAAACTACCAACATCAGTATGAAATCACTGAAGCACCGGTTTGACACTCCTTCACACAAATCTTCAATTAGCCATCATTCTGCAAACCTTATATAAACGATGGAAGGTCTGTGTTGTTCTGTGCCAGCATTGATGGAGGAGGTCAGTATGGCTATGTCCTATACTCCCAATAGATTTGACTGTATATTAGTTTACATGTGTTTTCTCTAATATTTACAGTATTTTATTACTTTTGTCTGTTTTTTTATATACAGTATTTCAGTTTTCAGCCACAGTTTAAAAAATGTCATGAATTCAATATATATTCAATCAAAGCATTTCTTATTCTGGATGCAATTCTTTGCAAAAAGGCGAATTTGACAGCCCAAATAGAGACAACAAATGCCATTGGCTATAAGCTACAATGGCAAGCAATGGTGGTGCACTGAGTTCTGTATTTTGTATTTTGTTGTCCATTGTGTAATGATTAATTGAAAGAGCTCATATACTTGTTTGCAAGTTGTGTTGTTTGAAGGTAAAACTAGCTTTTGTTGCATATGTTAAATGTTTTGACACGATATGTGCCTTTTGCAAGCAAAATGTGTCATTTTGACCATGAGTGCTGCTGTTTAGGCCAGTGTGTTAACTGTTTTGAAAATGTGGAGTTTCAGTTGACAACTGCATCCAAGCAATCGAGAAAAACTGTAAAACAGCAAAAGTGGATTCGGATTTGAGATTTTATTTAACAATATCTTATTTTAGATTATGAGAACTAATGTTTTTTTTTTTTAATTTATGATATTCTTGGGAGTTTTATGGCCTCATTCACAAGTGTGAAAAACTGTCCGAAGTCTAGTTTTGTGATGTGGAAACTGATAAACAAGTGAATATGAAGTTTACATGTGCTGTGGTTTGATTTGTTTCCGTATTGTGTGTAGTGAATGTAGAGTTGTGTGTGTGTGTGTGTGTGTTAGTGAGTGAGCGAATGAGTTTGTGTGAGTGTCTATGAGTTTGTGAGTGCTAGTGAGCGAGCGAATGAGCTATGTAAGTAAGCGTATGTATGTGAGTGTCAGTGAGTGAGTGAGTGTGTGTGTGTGTGTGCGTGCGTGCGTGTGTGTGTGTTAGAGTGTGTTAGTGGCAAGTGAATGAGTTTGTGTGTGTGTGTGTGGCGTGTGTGTGTGTGTGTGTGTGGCGTGTGTGTGCATTAGTGAGCAAGTGAATAAGATTGTGTGAGCGTATGTGAGTCAATGAGATTGTGTGTGTCATGTTTGTGTGTGTGGTGTGTTAGTGAGCAAGAGAATGAGGTTGTGATTGTGACGTTTGCATGTGTTAGTGAGCGAGCAGGTGAGTTTGTGTGAGTGTTTGTGAGTGTGTGTGTTTGAGTGTGAGTGCTAGTGAGCGAGCGAATGAGTTTTTGTTCGTAAGTGTATGTATGTGAGTGTCAGTGAGTGTGTGTGTGTGTGAGCAAGTGAATTAGTTTGTGAGTGTATGTTTGTGAGTGTCAGTGAGTGTGTGTGTGTGTGTGTGTTAGAGAGCAAGTGAATAAGTTTGTGTGTCTGGCGTGTGTGTGTGCATTATAGAGCAAGTGAATGAGATTGTGTGAGCGTTTGTGAGTCAATGAGATTGTGTGTGTCACGTTTGTGTGTGAGGTGTGTGTTGGTAAGCAAGAAAATGAGTTTATGTGAGTGTCGATGAGTTTGTGTATGCGACGTTTGCATGTGTGTGTGCTAGTGAGCGAGCGAGTAAGTTTGCGTGAGTGTGTATATGTGAGTTTTAGTGAGTTTTTGTGTGTGTGTGTGTGAGTGAGTGTGTGTGCGCGCTCACGAGGGGGTGGACCTCTCTCCGTCCCATCTGTTTGGGGTTCATCTTTGTCCTCATAATTAATGAAAGCAGAGGGGGCTTCCTGACACACACACACACACACACACACACACACACACACACACACACACACACACACACAAACACACACACACACACACACACACACACACACACACACAGCAAGTGATTCAGCTAAAACAAAACCTGCTAGTGAAAAGCTCAGGGTGTTGATTGTGTGTGTGTGTGTGTGTGTGTGTGTGTCTCTCTCTCTCTCTCTCTCTCTCTCTCTCTCTCTCTCTCGTCTTTTGTTGTGTTCATTCAGTTTTTCTGCAGTGTTTGGTGCTGATTAATTTGTTCTCTGTGTGTGTCTGTGTGTGTTTCTCCTCCTCTCTGTGCGGGGCAGAGATTGGATGTTGGGATGTTGGGTTTTGCCTGCCCTCAGGCCTGAAAAGAGGATTGTCTCGCTGAATGTTTGGAAACAGATCTGTTCCAGTAACCTGTAAAAGGAGTAGCCTTCAGCAAAACTCACACACACACACTTGTGTTTCTGTCAGTTTATTCTTTCGGTCCAATAATAAAAGCTGTAGCGCTCTCATTTCTGACCTCTTTTTTTAGTTTCTGTTATTTCTCCGATCTTATGAAAGATTCGGAAAGCTAGAAAGACAGTATAGTTGCTGGATTTTAGTGAGAGGTTGATCGATTTGGGTTTTGTTTGAGGCCGATGGCAATTTCTTTGGATAGAGTGGCGTCTGATAGGTGCTATAATTCTATTTATTTGAATTAGTGCTGAATTGCGATTAATCTCATCCCAATTTAAAGTTTCTTTTGGCATAATATATATGTTTGTACTGTGTATATTTATTATGTATATATAAATATACACTCACCGGCCATTTTATTAGGTACACCTTACTATTTCCAGGTTGGAACTACTTTTGCTTTCAGAACTGCCTTATTCCTTCGTGGCGTAGATTCAACAAGCTACTGGAAATACTCCTCAGAGATTTTGGTCCACGATAGCATGATACCATGATCACACAGTTGCTGCAGATTTGTTGGCTGCACATCCATGATGCGAATCTTCCTTTCCACCAAATACCTAAGGTGCTCTATTAGATTGAGATCTGATGACTGTGGAGGCCATTTGAGTACAGTGAACTCATTGTCATGTTCAAGAAACCAGCCCGAGATGATTCCTGCTTTATGACATCAACAAGGCATTTGCGTCCACAGAACTGCCACTGGCTGGATATTTTCTCTTTATCAGACCATTCTCTGTAAACCCTAGAGATGTTGGTGCGTGAAAGTCCCTGTAGATCAGCAGTTTCTGAAATACTCAGACCTGCCCGACTGGCACTAACAACCATACCACGTTCAAAGTCACTTAAATCACCTTTTTATCCCATTCTGATGTTCGGTCTGAACTGCAGCAGATCGTCTTGACCATGTTTACATGCCTAGATTCATTGAGTTGCTGCCATGTGATTGGCTGATTAGAAATTTGTGTTTAATGAGGAGTTTGACAGGTGGATAGGTACCTAATAAAATGGCCGGTGAGTGTATATACTGTATACATATAGGCATGCATGTTTTTCAGAAAATGTTTATTTATATTTAGATATATTAAGTGTATATGTGTATGATACAAATTACATCTATGAAAAAAAATCTATGTAACAAAATTGTTTTGTATAGTTTTGTTTCTATCACATAATGAATGTATGTAATACACACACCACAGAAACACTGAAATCATCATAGTAGAGAGTTTTCTAGTTGTTATTAATCTGACACACTGATTTATTAAGAGTTTTTTTTCTGTTGGAGGTAATATTTTCACTGATCAAAAGTGACAGCATTTATGATGCTGCAAAAGATTTATATTGTAAATAAAGACTGCCATTTTGAACTTGCTGTTTATCAAATAATCCTAAAAAATATATATATTTTTATTTATTTTAGTTTTCTTGAATGTTTATTCAATTATTCACTTTCTTTTCTGTTTAGTCCCTTTATTAATCGGGGGTGGCTATAGCGGAATGAAACCCACCAAATTATCCAGCACATGTTTTACGCAGTGGATTCCCTTCCAGCTGCAACCCATCGCTAGGAAACAGCCATACACTCTCATTTATACACATACACTATGGACAATTTAGTTTATTCAGTTCACCTACAGCGCATGTGTTTGGACTGTGGGGGAAACCTGAGCACCCGGAGGAAACCCACACCAACACGGGGGGAACATGCAAACTCCACACAGAAATGCCAGCTAACCCAGCCAAGGCTGGAACCAGTTACCTTCTTGCTGTTAGGGGATCATTCTATCCACTGCGCCACCGTGCTGCCCCTTACTTTAATTTAATTTAATTTACTTTAATTTAATTTATTTTTGGAATGTCTAATTATACAGTTGAAGAAATATGTATATTACTATAATTTCTCTATATTATAAATGCTGTGTTAATATATTTTATTTTTGCCTAAATATATATAGGCTCATTTCTAATAACTCATTTCTAAGAACTGATTTATTTTATCTTTGCCTTGATGACAGTAAATAATATTTGACTAGATATTTTTCAAGACACTTCTTTACAGCTTAAAGTGACATTTAAAGACTTAACTAGGTTAATTAGGTTAACTAGGCAGGTTTTATTCTAGTCGAAATAAAACAAATAAGACTTTTTCCAGAAGAAAAATTATTATCAGACATATTGTGAAAATTTCCTTGCTCTGTTAAACATCATTTGGGAAAATATATATATATATATATATATATATATATATATATATATATATATATATATATATATATATATATATATATATATATATATATATATATATATATATGTATATATATATATATATATATATATATATATATATATATAAAGGGGGGTTAATAATTCTGACTTCAACCATATATATATACATATATTTTATTTATTTGTATTTTTTTATAAATTATATTTAGTTTTTATTACTTTACTTTAATTTAATTTTACTTCATTTTATTTTTCATTCATTTAACATTACTTATTTTTTTTATTTTTAATGTGTTGTTTTACTTTTTATTTTTATTTTCTTTTTATTTATTTTATTTTACTTTATTTTATTTTTTATTTATTTTGCATTGCTTTATTTTTATTCATTGTTTTATTTTACTTTTTATTTTTATTTATTTTTATTTTATTTATTTTTTAAACTTTACTTTAATGTTATTTAATTTACTTTAATTTTTTTATTATTTTTGTTTTGTTTATTTTATTTTTATTTCATTTATTTATTTATTTTACTTTACTTAATTTTAATTTAATTTAATTTTGTTTTATAATTTACAGTTGAAGAAATATTTATAAAAATTAAAAACAGCTTCTATTCCAGCAAAACAAAAAGAATAAAAGCCTTTCTACAGAAGAAAAAAATATAATAGTAAATTCTGTGTAAGGAATTTCCTTGCTGATGTGTTAAACATCACTAATAAAATAATAAAAATAAACTAATACCAATTTCCCATTAAGGCTAATATTATTATACAGTTAAGTATGTAATTATGTACAGTTGAAGTCAGAATTATTAGCCCCCCTGCATTATTAGCCCCCCTGTTTACTTTCCCCCCAATTTCTGTTAAACGGAGATAAGATTGTTTTCAACACATTTTTAGTCATAATAGTTTTAATAACTCATTTCTAATAACTGATTTATTTATCAAAACTGATGATTTTGATTTGATCTTTTCACATGATGTGTTTGTGTGTGTTTGGTATTTTTATAAACAGGTTTGGACAAGGTTTGCGATCAAAAGGTGACTATGAGTCTGGTCTAGAGATTCTGAGCTGAATAAATCTTAGCACTAAAACCATAGACAACAGTAGAGTCTGCACTAATAGTGTACATCTGAATCTAGCTGGTGGTTTAGATCTATGGCAGAGCATATAACAGCATGGCATTGGCTGGTTAGAGCTGGTTTAGTTGTAGGATGGGAATAGTCTTGTCTAGTGTGGGTTTAGTGGTGCTAATGGGTGATGCTGCTGCTGATCATTTCTGTTGTTGATTGTTTCATAAAGCTGAATTCTGCTGGGAAATCTTAATGAACAAATCCGGGAGGCTGAATGAAAAGCTCATACATATTTTTCTTTTCTCACATAGACTGCTCTAGGTAGCTGCTGCTGCTTTAATTATATTATATTATATTATATTATATTATATTATATTATATTATATTATATTATATTATATTGTTTTTTATGTTATTTTTTTAATTGTTATTTGTTTTCAATATTTTTGTTTATTTTAGTTTACTTTACTTAATTTATTTTATTGTAATTTATTTTATTTACTTAATTTATATTATTTTATTGTTATTTATTTACTTTACTTAATTTATTTTATTTTATTATGTTGTTATTTATTTACTTAATAATTTTTTATTGTATTTTATTTGCTTTACCTATTTTATTTTATTGCTATTTATTTACTTTACCTAATTTATTTTATGTTATTGTTATTTTTTTACTTTACCTAATTTATTTTATTTTTTGGTATTTATTTACTTTACTTAATTAATTTTATTTTACTATTATTTATTTACTTCACTTAATTTTTTATTTTATTGTTATTTTTTTACCTTAATTTATTTTATTTAATTGTTATTTATTTACTTGCCCTAATTTATTTTATTTTATTGTTATTTATTTGCTTTACTTAATTTATTTTATTGTTATTTATTTACTTTACCTAATTTATTTTATTGTTATTTATTTACTTTATTTAATTTATTTTATTAAATGTTTTTGTTATTTATTTACTTTACTTAATTTATTTTATTTTATTTTGTTGTTATTTATTTACCTTATTTATTTTATTTCATTGATATTTATTTACCTAACTTAATTTATTTTATTGTTATTTATTTACTTTACCTAATTTATTTTATTGTTATTTATTTACTTTATTTAATTTATTTTATTAAATGTTTTTGTTATTTATTTACTTTACTTAATTTATTTTATGTTTATACATTAATAACACAATCTTTGGTAAACTACCGCTTTAATGTGAATTACTGATGTGATTCTACAATTTACCTTAAAACAACATAAAAGCATAAGGCATTTTGTATATTTCTATATACACTTATACTTTTTGACAAGTTTGCTGTTGTTAAACAGTTGCAGAAAGGCTTAGGTTTTACATATTACACAGTCATTTTTGACAATTTTACACTACATTAAAGGGGTAGTTTACCAAATATTGTGTTATTAATGTCCTGATACACATTTAAACTTACACATACTATTGTGTTGTTACATGTGTGTAGTTACACCAGTAATACACAAGTAAATACTATGTACCAGTGTGTACATACCCTGTAGTTACTTACTACTTACACATTTTGTTACTGTGTAAGTTCACAGGTATAAGCGACAATATAAAGGGGGACTGATTTTCTTTTCCCACTGCATTCAGCAGTTTGTTTCATTAATCAGTTTCAATGCGCTCAAACAAAACTTTAGATGTTAGACATTAATTAAACTACACTGTAAACAATGCAGATTACTTTATGCTGTCCTACCACACATCAATTAAGTTGACTTTTTACAAATTTAAGTGCATTGAACATGAAGCAATTAAGTTGTCCCCCCCAAAAAACTCAAGAAATGTGTTGATTCAGCTCATTTTAAACAGGTAGTTGCAAAAATGGTTTAATGATTTCATATTGAAGTGCTTTATTTTGTGCGCACAACCTGTAAAGATGTTTAATTCAGTATTATTTTTCACATGACTTGCATTGGTCAGATGATTCCACATCAGCTTGAACTGTTACTGGGAGTTTAATGTAATTCCTTTCTGAAATATTTTAGAGGATTTGTCTGTTGTGATAGCTTTCATTTTCTGCCAGGTTCTGCAAGCCGGACTTTACTTTGTGAATATTGCTTAAGTAAAACAGTGTGTTGAAACGGTTTCATTACATGAATCAACAAAAAAAAGCACTTATAAATTAAACTAAATATCTCACATTTAGCATGTGCACACTGTAAAAAATATCTGCAAATTATCAGTCTTTTTGTATTTTGGGATTTATGTTTTATTTTTCCCTGTTTATTTCTGCTTTTGAGTTGCATTACGAGATCTTAATCTTTCTTCCAGCAACTTTTAACCTTGAAAAGTTCAAAAAAGTGACTTTTATGATCATTTTTAACAGTTTGCAGTGATATATTGTCTGTGTTGATGTTTTATATTACAGTACAAACACCTTGAAATAAGCTGCCAGCGCATTTTCTGTTATTTTTGACTTTTTTCTCTATATATTATTATTTCTTGTACATTATCTGATTCAAACTACTAAAATGTCAATAAAAGTCACTTTGTTAAACTGTAGAGTTGAATTTTCAACATCAAAAGTCGACAGAGCAGAGATCAACATCCCATAATGCAATTCACAGCTGTAAATACACAGAAAACACTGATAACAAACTGTTTATTAACAGATAGTGTTTACAGTGTAGACTGAACTAAAAAAATTTGTAAATTCTCCATTAAAAATGTGATGCAACTCTCAGTGAATATTTTTATTTATTTTTTAAATAATTTTTGGTGAATTTAAACAAACACAGGTTTTATATATCCTTAAAACAACCCGGGCTCATTGGGGAAACGTAGCCCCGCAAATGTTTCTGCGGACCGCGAGATACGTCCCGGGAGGTACGTATTCGAGTGTTTTTTGTTTTCGTGGATCCGCGAGAGGCCGCTGTGCGCGTTTTTTCGCGTCTCAGGCGCCTCTCGGGAGCACGCGCCATTCGCGCCTGCGCTGTTCTCGCGCGAAAAGCCGCCGGATCGGCTGACCCGGCCGCCCTTCTCTTCCTCCTCCTCCTCCTTCCCTAAACCCGAGCGACGGTTTGTAAAAGCCGTCCAGAAAAAAAAAAAAAAAGCAAAAGTTTTTCGGATCCCGCTGTGTTCTCGCCCTTATTTTTCGGATTCTGTTTTTCGTCTTACCTGATTTCCGGAACCGCTGTTCCCCGGACTCAATCCCGGTCGTCGTCCCCGCGGCCGGCTCCTCCTCCTCCTCCGGGGCCTCCGCTCCGCCGACGCAACGCTGTGAGCTAAGCGGACAAACTGGTTGAAGCGGGAAAGCCCTCCACTCGGAGGCGAGCCGTCGGCCAGTGAGCGCGAAAAGGAGGAGCGGAGTGGCGCCACACCGCCCCGCAGCGTTCGCTCGAAAAAAAACTAAATGCGTCCGTACGTACCTCCGGCCACGTAAATCGCGGTCTCCAGAAACGTCCGCGGGGCTACGTTTCTAGAATGAGCTTGGGTTCCCTTAAAACTTTAGACCAGAGATGCCCAAACTAGTGCCCAAACTAGGAATATTTTCGAGATTGTTAACTCAAATTTAATGTCACCCCTTGTTTGTTTTATTGTTAAAAGCTTACTGAAATAAATGTTTCAATTGAATGGTGTAAATACATCAAATTTGGTTTAAATGTACCTGCCGACGCCTGACAATGAAGACTTTGGTGAGCAAATCAAGTCAAAGGCAGATTCTGCTTGACTAGTGTATTCAGCATTGATCTTCACTCTGTTATAAATGTGATTATGTTTTTATTGCAGATATAATTTAAGAAGTTATACTGCATTAGTTAGTACGATTTAAAGTAATATTTTCTATTTATTTTGAAATATTATTAAATAATTTAGGTGACTCATTGGCTCGGTGGTTAGCACTGTCGCCTCACAGCAAGAAGGTCGCTGGTTCTAATCCTGGTTGGGTCAGTTTGCATTTCTGTGTAGAGTTTGCATATTCAGGGTGTCCGCGGGGTTGTAAAAGGTAGTAAATGAAATTAGCCCAAATTAAGGGCATTAACCAGTTAAACTCCGCGGGTCCGTGTTGTCATCGACTTTCGCTTTAAGATTTAAAGGGCTAGCATTGCAACAGACCCCCTTAAGTGGTTTCGTTTGAAAGTGTAGAATCTATATTTTATGCAAATATGCATTACTTTGGTTTTTATTCCACTGTACAAAAGTTATTTACTCTTTAATACACAGTATTTTGGGTACCTAAGCTGGATATTTTACATTGGTTTAGTTTCTTATTTTTCATATGACACATGTACAAGTTATAGCTCAAATGAAAGCTCTTGCCGGTGCTCATACGGTTCTAGCATTCTTTTTACTGAACTATATTCACATATCAAACAGTTGCCGAATGAATCGCGGTGTTTCCATGGCGCAGAAGTGAAAACAATACATTTATGATCAATAAGCAGCCCCAGATAGCACAGACAGCTGTCATCTCTCACCTTATGCTGTGCGCTTCAGGGCCATTTCTCCTCTGTTTTTGAGGTGATGTGCATAAGTAATCCTTTTATATGTCTGATGTGGTCCAAACACAGTGAATTATGTTTGATCAAACAAAAGAATAGTGAAATATGAAAACAATGATCGGTGCCTGTGGCTTGTACAACACCTCTCATCAGTTGGAGTAACTTTTGCATAGATTATGGTAGAGACATTTTTCTTTTTTCCTATGATTACAGACATGTGCAGGAACCACCTAAATTAATTACTGCACACTAGACCACACAGAACCTAAAAGGTACACTTTCAAATTTGAGTTCATAAAAAAAAAATACAAAAAGCGCCTCTTTTTTTAGGTGTTTATTATAACACAGACAACAAAAACAGTTATTTTAAACACTTTCAATAGAGTTTTATGAAAATTCAAAGGGTTTTCTTAAAAATGATTCCAAATTTTTGCATTTACACTTCTACATGTGAATTTGGGAAGCTTTTAAATTTGGGTAGGCAAAATCCAGGCGGAAATCCCAAAATAACAGCAGAGTACCATCTGACAAGGTGTTACATTTTCGAGCCCAATTTGTTTTTAGATAAATGTACAATTTGTGTTAAGTGCAGGCCTTTATTTTAAAATTTGCGTGGATTTATTTATATGTTGAGGGTAGGACTTTTGTGATATCATGTGAGGTCTATGCATGCCGCACGCTGAAACAAACTGGGTAACCGGCTGGCTTGCCAGCGACTGTTTATTATTTAATTATGTTATTATGTTTATTAGTTTATCATGACACTTTTATCGATCATTTTTCCCCTAATTGACTGCAAGAAGAAACATAGAAGCGTTGTATGATTGACAAGCAACACCTTATTATGTTCAAAAGAATTTAAAATGCCAAATGGGATGACTTTATACCCCATTTCGAAAGTAAAACATACTCTAATAGGTAGTGCAGTGTGTGGGTGAGAGGGGGACAGTGTTTCAATGTGATCCGGTTATGTTGTGGTTCTGCAACTGCTGGTGTTGGTTGCTGTTTGGTTAACAATTAGAAAGTTTGTTTAACAATAAGAAGCAGCAAAACTTTCTACGCACTCCATAATTTTTTCTTATATTACACATTGTCTTACTAGTTGGTGACACGCTAGTAAAACAGCTTTAAAATCAGTCGAATCACTTTATAAACAGGCACTTAAAGTATTTGATCAGAAGTCTATTAGGTATCATTATTGTAATATAATACAAAAACATTATTTATTGATCTTTGATAGTATGAAGTATTTGGCTGATGCTTGTATGATTTTTTAAAATTTGAAATAGAGATGCTCCACCTCCATTATTTGAGTTTGTGACACACAAGAAATACATTTTTCTTGCTCCCTTAAACATAATTTGGGAAATATTAAAAGGAAAAAATGTGCAGGTGGGCTACTAATTTTGATATTGTAAAGCATCCTAGAGAAAATATAGGAGTTATTTTAAGGCTTCATTTTTTAAGAAGGCTGAGATTGTATGGGGTGGGTAGCAATACCTTGCTGGTTTTTAACCGAGCTTTGTTTGAGAGTCTTATTCGCTATGGAATCACAGTCTGGTTTAGAAACCTGTCTGTTTAGTTGAAAAATAAATTGGTTCATATGCAAAAAACAGCCATGAAAATTATTCACCTTATTCTCCGCCGACGAGCGGGCGCAGCCATTTGAATCTTTTTGACTCGAGACTTCCGGTCTCATTCACTTCCATTCATTTTTTGACGTTAAAAACTGCTCGTCACGCTGCTTGATGTTGCAACTTCATATTTTCTTATTATATTATTCCACTTGGTCTGTATAGTCATGCAAACATTTGTTTGTAGAGCAAGTAGTTTGACCATTTTCTGCCTTTTATTATTCCTAAGCTGCGTCCCAAATCGCATACGTATGCACTATTCTACGCCATTTTGTAGTATAAATGGTGTAAGTAGTGCGTTCACATTGAAAACTCTAAAAATTAATAAGTGCACTTTAATTACCCGGATGTTGCACTCATTCAGCCAGTAAAATGAAGTGTGTAATGATGGACACTTCACGCACTCAACGACCACAGGTTTGCTTACGTAGCGGAAGGGGCGGAGCTATCGGACGCACATGTTGAATAACTTTATTTATTTTGGATGGTGAAAGCTAAATTCTTCTACGAGAGTGATTATAGCGCCTCCCGATGGTGAATGCGGCAACACTCACGGCAGGTATTATTTGATAATTCTGTCGTTTATTTCACTGATTTGGCGACCGTCAAACGTCATCAGGGAAACGGTTTAAATTTCCGCTTAGTAAAAAAACATTAGTGTGCCATTTGGGACGCCACTACATACATATACTATCCTGTTGAGTGTGTAAGTGCATAAGTACATAGTGCATGAGTGCATAGTGTATAGTGTGCCATTTGGGACGCAGCGCAAGTCATTTCTCCCATAGGTGACTGATTCGGAAGTTCTAAGACACTTGCGAAAAACAGGCGCACTTCCGCATTTTAGAATAAGGTCAATAGGATTAAAACAATATAAGCACATACAGACTCTATATGAACAGGCAGCTATGAGAAGAGCAATACATATTAGCGCTGATTCTAAACATCCCCTTTTCAGTAAATATCAGCTGTTACCATCAGGAAAAAGACTGAGAATGACAATGTGTGAAACCAATAGACTGAAGCTTTCGTTTGTTCCTACCTTGATAAAACTGTTGAACTCTACCAATAACACTGTTCCTGTAGTACGTTTGCACTTGACTGGGTTCTGTGTTTTATATATTTATACTTAAATACGGTCTTATTCTGTAAACAATGTATGTTCTTAACTGTTTGTTCTTAATGGTTTTGTTTTATTTATTTTTACTGTCTGTTTAGGTCAAAGGTGTCAAACTCAGTTCCAAAAGGGCCGCAGCTCTGTACAGTTTAGTTCCAACCCTAATTTAAACACACCTGGGGCCTGTTTCAGTAATGCCTAGTTCACACTAAAGGATTTTAAGCCTGATTTGAGCCTGATTTGGAAGTTAACGAGCTCGCCGACAGATCGGGAAGAAATCTGGGGGTGCTCGGCGCTCGCCACTCTTTATGTGTAAACTACTGAGCAACGCATCAACGAGGCTCGCTGACGCATCGCCGACACCTCGCAGACGGAAATCCAACATTCAGCATGCTAAATATTCCAGAGCAGTCGGCCGACTCAACCCCACGTGTGGTCCGATGTAGTGACGAGCTGCAGCCAATGAGAGAGCATATCAGCATGAGCTGAATGCCTGTGTGCTCAGGAGCTCAACAGAAACATCTGTGATTGGTCAGAATGGGCATCAGTGCACTGGCTTCATTCTGCGTTAGCACAGACATGAGAGTAGGCTATATTAACAGTGGATCTATTGTAACTATTAGAATTACCATACTGCTCATTCTGATCGTTCTCATATGAAACTCCATACTGTCACAACATATTTACATTCAAAGTTTTATCAGTTTATCAGTTTTAATAGATTTAACAGTGCACTTGTGTGTCTGCCTTTTTATTGATCAAGTGATAGAGGTTGATATAACATTAAGAAGGTAAGCAGTGCTAAAAATAATTTGTAGAAAGAATAATAACCCTATTAATCTAGTAACAGTACATGTTGAAGGTTAAGCTAAATATTTATGGAAAAAAGGACAAGCCTCATACGGGACTTTGTTCTGTGTGTGACAAAAATGTAGGCAATAGCTGTGTTTCCATCAAAATACAGGCTATTATATAAATTTGTGCAAAACTGGAGTAACGCCTAAAAGATGCAAATAAAGCAGCGTTTTTATCCAACGAGTCAAAGAGAACACAATCGGCACTTCCTGATTAACTTGCGGCAAATATCAACAGTAAAAACAGAATTTACTGCGGTAGAACAAGCTGCGTCAATGATTTTTTATTTAATACTTGCACCTCTGAAGACAATTGACACAATGAACACGTGGGGGCGTTTGAAGCCAGACGCCTTGAGGTAATTAATAATTTACACTAATACTGAAACAGTTAAGGCATTTAAGCATGACTAAAACAACATTTAAGATGTCCTACAGTGTGCTTAGTCTGCTGGTTTGTCCAGTCACAAACATTTTCATCATCATCTCTAACAAACCTTTTTTTTTTAATGTACATACTGTAATTTGTTAAGTGCACTTCGTAGTTTATGCGCATCTTTTCTTATCAAATAAAAGTTTAACCTACTCAGTTATTGTTACGTCCTTTTAGATGTTAATATTAAACTAGGAGTAGATGACATAACATACTTTAGTTTAATGTGTGTGACAAGCGGATGAAGAAAGAAATAAACTGAAAACCAAATAACACTGCAATTATTTATTGCCCATATATCCAATGAAAACCAGTGAAAATATATTATACAGTGAAAGAAAAATATTTACAATGATTAAATAATGAATTACCTGGGGGGAGAGGAAGTAGCTGAATGTGCTTAAATCAAAGAAATAAATATAACAAAACTCAATAACTGTTTTCACCAAACTAAACTAAATATGAAAAGAAAAGCATGAAAAGAAACATCTTCAACGTACCAAACGTCTTAACTAAACTGCTCTAACTAAAAACAAAACATGCAGAAAACAGCACATTCTCCTGAACCTAATGAACTATACAAAATATCAATCTGAGTGTTGTATATGTATATCACGCGACTTACTCACTCCTACACCTCTCCGAGGCATCACTCAAACATGTCAGTTAACTGGACAATTTCACAAACATTGTTAAATCGCAAACTTTAGACAAGAGCATTAAACAAGCAAAACACATTCTCTCAGACTAGCCCTCGCAAGAGAGACTGTCCTCACAGAGACCCACAGAAAGAATAAGAGCGAGAAGTGGCGAGAAGGAAAGAGACAGAGAGAGAGAGAGATCGCCATTGCAGTTTGGACTCGGCTTTTAAACGCTACGCCAACCAGCGATTGGTGGCGCAAACCCAGCGTCAGCGGCCAACGTCATCAGCATGAAATGTGGATCCTCCAATGCCGTTCGTACCTGTAACACATGCATGAAACGACACGCCCACATACAAACTAACGCACACACTTATCCAAAATACGTTCTGCCAGCGAACGTTACAGTTATGCACATGTTTTATTATGCGTATTTTCAAAAGTTCTGTGAATCATGACGTTTCCATCAATCTTTTTTATGGGCATCTCCAAAATGAGTTCTAAAATAGGTGTGTGGAAATGTAAGGCTAAGGCGAGAAATACGCTTCATCTTAAAAAAAAGGCGAGGAGACCGACAGAAACTCAGAGTTTAGAGAATAAAACCTGCTCCGGACCAGGTTAGATTCACAGAGTAAGTTACCACTGTAACTGACTCTGAGTTAAAGTTACCTTTCTTTCAGAAACAGGCTTGACTTACCCTGATTTCTTGAGTTTAACAAACCTGCCATTTTGAAACAGAAAACCCAGAGTTTCTTTCATTTCAGAGTTGAAATACTCTGAGTTTTCACTTAACCTCCTTTCTGAAACAGGCCCCAGATCAAACTAATTGAGTCCTTCAGGCTTGTTTGAAACCTTCAGGTAAGTGTGTTGGAGCAGGGTTGGAACTAAACTGTGCAGGGCTTCGGCCCTCCAGGAATTGAGTTTGACACCCCTGGTTTAGAGCAATGTTGTAGCACCTTTTTTTTGCCCAAGACAAATTTCCTCTTGGGGAAAAATAAAGTTTATCCCATCCTATCCTATATGAATTAGTAGTTTTTATTTTACATATCATACACTTTATTCATTTATTTAGGAAGCCTGGACACTTGATGTCTTTGTTTTATGCCTTTATGTCTGTCTGTTGTTGTCACTCTGTGAGTTGTTTTTGTGTGGCACTGTGTTATGGACGAGGACTCTTGACTGCAAAACAAATCTACCTTCTGCTATAAATAAAGGAACCTAACCTATGCTAAGTGAGTCTCTCTGTGTTTGTTTTTTTCCTCAGATTGACCCGAAGGTGGCTTTTCCACGTCGAGCTCAGCCCAAGGTGAGTGTAAATCTCCGTTCAGGTTATCGTCGTCTCAGGTGTCGAGACGTCACACGTCACTTCTCATTAAGCTCACGCTGCTTCTGCTTGAAAACATAGTGAGCGTTTTACAGCATCAGACGTGTGTTGACTTTATGTAACGGCTAATTCTGACTTTATTTTGATCATATATTCTTTGAAGTAGCTTAAAAGGTGGACATCACGTTACATTTTCCCTGAAGTAAACAAAACTTTAAATAGACCCTAGACATCTAGTTAGGTAAAATATTTTCAGTGTGACTTGATCCTTACAGAAAAAAACATACAGTATATAAACATACAAATATATAAAGATCCTCCATATTTTACTTATATAATATAATATATAATTTAATTTTGGTATATTTTATTAGATTTTTATTTATTTTGATTTTTTTATTCAATTTTGTAATATAACATTTTATTTATTATATTTTATTTTAAATTCTGAGAAAAAAAATACTTTTTTTTTCAAGAAAAGACTTCCAAAAAGTGTTTATGTTTTAAGAAACGTAACTAATTTAATAAAGAAAAAGCCTTTGCTTTAAAAAAATGTAACTTAAATTTCAAGAAAAATTCAGAAATACACTCACCGGCCACTTTAATAGGTACACCCAGGGCTTAATTTGTGCCGGAACATACTGGATTCGGATCCGGCACCTTTGAAATAACCTCATTTTACCAATCCCCCTCCTCATCCGCCCTCCTCCCTAATCCGCTGCTCGCTTTCACTTTCTTCTGCGACTTCCCAACCCTGTGCACTTTCATCTGGACACCCCTCCGCCATCCAACGCCCTGCAATTTCCCCCTTCTCCACTTTCATGCGCTACCTTGCAATTAAAAAATTAAGCACTGGGTGCACCTATCCCATTAACGCAACTTTCTAATCTGCCAATCACATGGCAGCAACTTAATGAATTTATGCAAATGCCCTGTTGTTACCAGAGGTCAGAGAAGAATGGCCAGACTGGTTTCAGCTGATAGAAAGGCAACAGTAACTCAAATAACCACTCGATACAACCGAGGTCTGCAGAAGAGCATCTCTGAACACACAACACGTCCAACCTTGAGGCAGATGGGCTAAAGCAGCAAAAGATCACACTAGGTGCCACTCCTGTCAGCTAAGAACAGGAAACTGAGGCTACAATTCACACAGGCTCACCAAAACTGGACAACAGAAGATTGAAGAAACGTTGCCTGCTCTGATGAGTCTCGATTTCTATATTTTGGAGGATATTTTCTTGTCAATGCCACAGCCTACCTGAGTATTGTTGCTGACCATGTCCATCCCTTTATGACCACAGTGTACCCATCTTCTGATGGCCACTTCCAGCAATATAATGCACCATGTCATAAAGAGTGAATCATCTCAGACTGGTTTCCCGGACATGACAATGAGTTCACTGTACTCAAATGGCCTCCACAGTCACCAGAGTTCAATCCAATAGAGCAACTTTGGGATGTGGTGGAATGAGAGATTTGCATCATGGATGTACAGCCGAAAAATCTGCAGCAACTGCGTGATGCTCTCATCTCAATATGGAGCTAAATATTTGAGCAATATTTCCAGTACCTTGTTGAATCTTTTAACCCGGTACTAGTAAAATAAAGTGGCCGTTAAGTGTAAAATGTTGATAATAACTCTAAATTAAAACTTGTTTTCTAAGAAAACTTGTAGAATTTTAAGGATCCCAAAATAAAATGTTGAAAAAACATTGTTTTTTAAAAAAGAAAATTTTGAGGAAAAATGTTGAAATAAAATGAGATGAAATTTTGAGAAAAATGTTTTAAGTTTTTGAGATTTTGAGAATCATGATTTTCGCATTTTTTAAAATGTTTTCCTTAATTTTATTTGAACGTTTTTCTTGATTTAACGTTTTTTTTTCTTTTCCAATTTGAATGTTTTTCTCAATTTTCTTGAAACTTTTGTCTCAAAATAGCGATGACTTTATTTTTTGAGATTTAATGAGTTTATTCTAAACATTTTAAAGAAATTGATCAACTATTTTCTTGAAATTTTTCTTGAAGTTTTTCTTGAAACAAAATTCTTTTCAAAGTTTAACGAACACTTTATTCTGCAGATTATTCTGGAGAAAACAAAAAATGACTTCTTTCTTAAAATTTTAATGCTTTTATTCTCAATTTTTTTAATGCAACTTTGTAAGTTTACTGTCAGATTATAGTGGCTTTAATCATGAGATGATTGCTGCTAGCCCTTCAATC
>NC_141025.1:7072500-7137500 GCF_052040795.2 Danio rerio | reverse complement strand
ACATTCGTTTAACAAATATTTTAGCACATCGAACGTATTTAAACTACCTGTCTTTTGATTAAAAGCTTTAAGCAAAGGATAGAATTGATCGCCCACACAAAAAAAAACAGTCATTCAACACACGCATCCCTCTCATGCCACGCTTTTGAGGATAAATTCACGTCTGAGTGCTGCTTTGAATAGAATAAAATGACTAAAACACATTAAAGACTATACACACAAAATAAAACATTCATAAACGTGTATCTTATGGAAAAACACCAATTGACTGGCGCTGCTTTCGGTTTCAAAAGAATCAAGCAGATTTAAAAACATCTAATTTGCAGGAGAAAATTACAGGACTTTTGCAAAAGAAAAAGATTACACATGTTGGGGCTGTTAAAAGAACCTTCCACTTTAATATATTGTTTTGACTCCAATACAACAGCTAAGATTATGAATGACGGAGTGTAAAGCCGTCTCTCCTGCGTGCTTCAGCAGCGCGTCCCGCTGTTTATGAATGAGGAGGTGGAGAGAATGCGATGTTTAGTTTTATCTTAAGGTATATTAAATAAAACTAACACTGAACTGCTCATCACACTCACAAAGTTAAACTAACAAATGCACAACTCTTGCTGGTTGCACAACGAACCCTCACAAGCCATTCTTTTAATTCGATATTCGTGAAGTATGTGAGCCAACCGCAGATGCTTTGTCATGTTGGTCATCACACTCTGCTTTATAACTTATTAGTTTATTTTTAATAATTACACTTAGCTTTGCCCTAGTTATTTACCACTCTTTTGAGCCCATCTTGCAGTCCATCTCTAAACAAATGTTTAGATTATTATTGAAGGTGCTCTCCAGCGGCGAAGTTCCTGTCAGAATAGCGAGTGAAAAAAATGTGCATGTAGAAACTGAACAAGAGGAAATTTTTAATTATTTAACAAGTATCCGATTCTTAGTATCTAATCCTCGCTCAGCTTTATTACAAGTTGTGTTTTTTTATATTTGTGGCTGTGACGTTTTATATATATATATATATATATATATATATATATATATATATATATATATATATATATAGTTACGAATTAAATTAAAAATCTTTAATCAAAAAAAGGTTTAACCAAAGCGTAACAAAATAACAGGTATTAAAAATATAATCCCTGGTGCCCCCGCGCGCTCTCTCTCCACAACATATGAACCAAAAACACAACCATTGAGAATTACCAAGAAAATGTGATTTATTTACAAGAAATAAGGAGGAAAAATAACATTGGGAGGGGTTCAGCCAAAATAAATGACAATAAACCAAGCTAACTAAATTAGATCAAACTTCCCTAGAAAACAGATAATAAAATAAAATACAGAAAACTTACCTCCCTACTAACAAACACAGGAGAAAACGAAAATAACAAATAGAAGGCACCAAACCTCCCTACCATGCTCCAAGCCAGACAGGGAGAGAGAAAACCGGGCTTCTCTGGTTAGAATTAACAACATCACATCGGCATCTCTCAAAACACCACAAAAGAGATATAAGCAAACACTCATTTGATCACTAGTCTCCATTGAGCATAAGCGGGGAATCAAGAGAGAGCGGGGAGCCATCGAATCCATGCTCTCCGCTGGTTTAAATAGAGCCGCCGCCAATCCAAGAGCCAATCATTATCCGAGCAAACGTAATCCGCTGCACCTTTGAATACTTAGAAAGGAAAGTGAGAGCGAGAGAGAGCGAGAAAGAAAAAGAGAGAGAGAGGGAAAGAAACAACACACACAAGCCTACACTGCATTACAACTACTCGTAACATATATATATATATATATATATATATATATATATATATATATATATATATATATATATAGTTGAAGTCAGAATTATTAGCCCCCATAAATTTTTTTTCTTCTTTTTTAAATATTTTCCAAACAATGTTTAACAGAGCAAGGGAATTTTCACAGTATGTCTGATAATATTTTTTCTTCTGGAAAAAGTCTTATTTGTTTTATTTCAGCTAGAATAAAAGCTGTTTTAATTTTTTAAACACCATTTTAGGGACAAAATTATTAGCCCTTTTAAGCTATTTTTTTTCTCGATAGTCTACAGAACAAACCATCATTATACAATAACTTACCTAATTACCCTAACCTGCCTAGTTACCCTTATTAACCTAGTTAAGCCTTTAAATGTCACTTTAAGCTGTATAGAAGTGTCTTGAAAAATATCAAGTAAAATATTATTTACTGTCATCATGACAAAGATAAAATAAATCAGTTATTAGAAATGAGTTACTAAAACTATTATGTTTAGAAATGTGTTGAAGAAATCTGAAAAAATAAACAAGCGGTCTAATAATTCAGGGGGGCAATTAATGCTAACTTCAACTGTATATATACACACACACAAAGGAATAATCGTCATTGTTAATCGTGATTAACATTTTGAGCAAAATAATCGTGATTGTCTTTATTTCTGTTATCATGCAGCCCTTAACTTTAAGTATAATTTTTTTCTATAACTAGCCAATTTGTTTTTGCAAATGTGCTTCCTTGTGTGTGTAAAGCTGAGCTGTATTTTTTTTCAGTATTTTTTTATTTTTTTTTTGGTGGGAGAATCTCTTGTTGCTGTGAACACAATCTGTCCATTCGGGAGAAACTCGCTGGCCTCCATTGTCCCTGATCTGTTCCTCACAATCCAAAATGGTTGGAATATGATCAGCCTGACAAAAAAAAAGCCGAGTACAGTGCGAGTCGGAGCGCCGCGACCCTCAACAATGAACATAATGAAACATTGAGAGGAACTGAAGAGCTGATCTCCAGTCAGCCATGAGAGCTGTCCATTAGAGAGCCTCACTGGAGCTTTTGTCTGCTGGCCTGTTTAAGAGGAGAACGAGCATCAAAATCTACTCCTATCTGGAGATCTTACCTTGTCTTGTTTATTAAAACAGAAACGCGACACTTGCCACTGCGTCCCTGAGTGGTCAGGGGGAGAGAGGGTGTCATTTTGTTAGATGATTGAATTTTAGAGTTTTTTTTTTTTTTAAATAAACCTTGTAGTCACTTTGGTATTTTTTCAGAGCTGTTTCTTGATTTGTGTTAAAAATGATTTTATGTAGCTGTAATAATGTTTAATATCGGGGTCCTGCTTTCATTTTCTTCCTTTAAAAATATTATATTTTATTTATACATTTTTTGATCATCTCTTCCTGTCAGCAAGTGTTTTTATTTTTACTTTGAAGTTTTAATAGTTTCTTCCATTTTATTTTATTTTAATTTATTATTTTATTTTATTTTTCTTTATTCACTTTTTTATTTTATTTGAATTAACTAATCATTATTTATTTATTATTTTAATGAATTGTTTTATTTTATTTTAATTTCATAAATTTTTTTGTATTTAGATATTTTTTCTTTTTTAAAGATATTTTACTTTAATTTATTATTTTATTCATTTTTTATTTAATTTTGATTAATTAAGAAATTTTATGTACATTTTTCAAATTAATTAATATTTTTTTATTTTATTGTTGTTATTATTATTATTAACTAAAAATATATATATATATATATATATATATATATATATATATATATATATATTATTCGCCAAGTTAATTTTTTTATAATATTTTATTTTATTATTTAATATTTTTAAATTTAATTTTATTAATTTATTATTTTATTTACTTTAAATTTAATATATTTAATTTCATTAATTTTTTTAATTAACTAACTTATTTTTATTTATTTATTTTAATTGTTTTGTTTTATTTTATTTATTTATTTTTTTTTTTATGATATTTTATTTTCATTATATTCATTTTTTCATTTTATTTTATTATTTTATTTAAAATTTTAATTAGTACATTTAAGTGTTTTTTTTTACTTTCAATAGTGTCTTCCATATCATCTATTTTTATTTTATTTTAACACTTCGTCCTTAATAATTTCTTCTTGTTGCGAATGCTGTTTCCAAAAGGTTATGCTTTATTCTGATTAGGCAGATTTTTGCCCTATTTATTTATTCATTACCAGTTTACAAAAGTGCAAACCATCGTAATATATTTAATAGTTGCTTTAACATGTGGGTGTTCGAAATGGTTACTATCATGTTTAAGGTGATTTTTAGGGTATTAGTTATCTGGTTGCTAGGATCTGGTTGTTAGGGTATTTAGAAAAGGTTGCCCTCTGGGTTGTTTCGCATTAATAGTTTTGCTGCCTATTAGGAAGTTCTGATAGTTTGGACATTTACTGGTTGCCAGGGCTTTGCTATGGTATTCTGGTTGGTTGCTAGAACGCTTAAAAGGTGTTCTCAGTAAAGTCTAGAAGAGATATTGCTGCAGACACCCCAAGCATGCGCCTATCTGTAAAACAATAAATACTGTTTTTACATTACTGTGAGGGGTAGATTGGGTTGGGGAAGTTTAATAAATAATATAAATAATTCTAGTACATCCGGCCGGAGCTGTATCTTTTCTAGCAACAACTGGAGTTCTGTCGCTGGTTGCTTGTATAGCTCTAGTGAAAACGGCGGATGATGTGTAAAGCCTGTTCTTCTTGAATCTTCTCCTCATGTTTTTCCTCATTGTGTCTCCAACTTCACTGTCACACTGCTCATTATTCACCTCAGACATAATCATTATAATAATAATGCTAATGAACGCCGCAGCTGCCGTTCTGCTGTCTTCTGCTGACTTTGCAGTGTCATTGAATTTGTAAGACGGGGAGGGTGTGTGTTTGTGTGTGTATATGTATGTGTATATGTATATGCATATGTAAGTGTGTGTGTGTGTGTGTGATCTATCAATGGGAAGCATTAGTTGATGTGTTGGAGGGTCATTTATGAGTTCGAGCAGAGATTCCCACTGCCACCTGGCTAAATGACCATGGGAAAGGTCAAACGCTCTTAGCCCGGATGAGCTGCTGTCAAACACACACTCTTAGACTCTGACATTTAACTAGAAGCTTCTCCTGCCCCCTCCTATTGAAACCTGCTCCATCCCACACACACATACAGATACACACTCATGCATATACATACGCACACACAAAGCCAGACACGCACACAGAGATGCACACTTATACATACACACAAAGATACACAGACGCATACAAAGAGATGCAAACACACATGTTGGGTTTGGTGGTTTATGAGGACTCTTCATAGGTGTTATGTCTTTTATGTAGTAAAAATGACTTATTTTATGGCCTTACCCTACCCCTAGCCCTAACCTCACCCTTACAGGACACCAGTGGCAAAATCTGAATGTCAAAAGACCCATTAAGTAAGCTTTTCGAATTACAAGGACATCAAACATGTCCTCATTAAACTATCTCAACACTATAATGCCTATAGGTCTTATAACACACATACACAAACATATAACCCACACATACGCACACCCACAAACATATAACACACATAACAAACCCAAAAAACACCGCACATATAACACACATACACACACACACAAGCATAACAAAAACATAACACACATACACACATAACAAACATATAACACACAACACAAACACATATGACTCACACACGCATAACAAACACATAACACACACATACAAACAAACATATAACACATAGACACACATACATGCACAACAAGCAAATAACACACACATACATAAGAACCATATAACACACACATAACAAACACATAATACACACACACACACACACGCACACACACAAGCATAACAAACACATTTGCCACACATACATTACAAACATATAAGACACATACACACACATGCATAACAAACACATGACACTCACATACACACATAACAAACATATAACACACATACACACACACACACACACACACACACACACACACACATATAACAAACACATAACACAAACATACAACAAACACATAACACACACATAACAAACAAATAACACACACGACACACACATAAGACACACACACACACACACACACACACACGCATAACAAACACAGAACACACACATACACACATAACAGGCATATAACACACTTGACACACACATAAACACACACACACACACACACACATACAAAAGAAACATATAACACACACACATAACCAACACATAACACACACACACACACACACACACACACAAGCGTAACAAACTCATAACACACACAAACATAACAAACATATAACACACATACACACACACGCATAACAAACACATATAACACACACATACACACATAACAAACAAATAACACACACACACACACACACACACACACAAACATAACAAACATATAACACACATACACACACACGCATAACAAACACATATAACACACACATACACACATAACAAACACATAACACACACACACACACACACACACACACACAAACATAACAAACATATAACACACATACACACACACGCATAACAAACACATATAACACACACATACACACATAACAAACAAATAACACACACACACACAGACACACACACACAAACATAACAGACATATAACACACATACACACACACGCATAACAAACACATATAACACACACATACACACATAACAAACAAATAACACACACACACACACACACAAACATAAGAAACATATAACACACAAACACACACACGCATAACAAACACATATAACACACACATACACACATAACAAACATATAACACACATACACACACAAACACGTAAGACACACACACACGCATAACAAACACAGAACCTACACATACACACATAACAGGCATAATACACACTTGACACAAACTAAACACACACACACACACACATATAACAAACGCATTACACACACATACATGAAAAACATATGACACACATACACACACACGCATAACAAACACATAACACACACATACACATATAACAAACATATAACACACACGCATAACAAACACACACACACACACACACGCATAACAAACACATAACACACACATACACACATAACAAGCATATAGCACACTTGACACACACGCAAACACACACACACACACAGAATGCCAGTGTAATCCTGCAGAGGCATTAATAGTGAGGCGTCGAGATTCAGCCGGTGAACAGTTGCTTCATGATGCTCCAGTTACAAGTTGTGTAGAGTTTCATCAAAGGACAGAGGCGCAAACACACTCACACACACATCATCAATTGTGTTCAGCAAAATCAGGATAACATCACTTTGATAGAGTGTGATGTTTGATAGATGCATCCATTTAGGCATGTAGCCATGATCAAGACGATCCGTTACAGTTCAAACCGAGCATCAGAATGGGGGAAAAGGGGGATTTAAGTGACTTTGAATGTTGCATTGTTGTTGGTGGCAGACGGGCTGGTCTGAGTATTTCAGAAACTGGGGATCTACTGGTATTTTCATGCACAACCATCTCTAGGGTTTACAGATTATCGTCTGAAATAAGAAAATATCCAGTAAGCGGCAGTTCTGTGGGTAAAAATGCCTTGTTAATGCCAGCGGTCAGAAGAGAATGGCCAGACTGGTTCCAACTGATAGAAAGGCAATAGTAACTCAAATAACCACAGAAGAGCATCTCTGACTGCACAACACGTCCAACATTGAGGCGGATGGGCTACAGCAGCAGAAGAACACATCGGGTGCCACTCCTGTCAACTAACAACAGGACACTGAGGCTACAATTCACACAGACTCACCAAAATCGGACAATAAAAGATTGGAAAAATGTTGCCTGGACTGATGAGTCTTGATTTCTGCTGCAACATTTGAATAGTAGGGCCAGAATTTGGCATCAACAACACGAAAGCATGGATCCATCCTGCCTTGTATCAACGGTTCAGCCTAGTGGTGTAATGGTGTGGGGGATATTTTCTTGGCACACATTGGGTCCATTAGTATCAATTAAGCATCGTGTCAACACCACAGCCTACCTGAGTATTGTCACTGACTATGTCCATCCCTTTATGACCACAGTGTGCCCATCTTCTGATGTCTTCTGATCTTCTGATGTCTGATGTCATAAAGCGTGAATCATTTCAGACTGGTTTCCCGGACATGACAATGAGTTCACTGTACTCAAATGGCCCCCACAGTCACCAGAGCTCAATCCAGTAGAGCACTTTGGGATGTGTTGGAATGGAAGATTCGCATTATGGATGTGCAGCCGACAAATCTGCAGCAACTGCGTGATGCTATCATGTCAATTTGGAGCATAATCTCTGAGGAATATTTACAGTACCTTGTTGAATTTACGCCACAAAGAATTACGGCAGTTCTGAAGGCAAAAAGGGGGTCCAACCCAGTACTAGTAAGGTGTACCTAATAAAGTGGCCAGTGAGTGTGTATGTGAAAAATAAAAATAAAGTAATTAAAAATAAATTTTAAATATACAACAATAATAATTACCAATTATAACGTATAACTATTAAGTTATTATATATATATACATTATAAACACAGTAAGTACATTGTATTTATTTTTTGATGCAAGTACATATTAGTTAAGGCCACTTAATATAAAGTGGGACCGAGTTATTTTTAAATAGTCATTGATTACTATGATATTTAGTTATTTCTTGTGTACATTTGAACACATTATTCGTGTCATTTTAAAATACCTGTAAAGGCCATTATAAAAAGTTATTGAATTAGTCAGAGGCCCAACAATATACACTTATTTGACTTTGAAATGAAAGTATTTTAATATGCAATGGTAACTGTGATGCTTTCCACAAAACAAGTCTTCAATAATGTCGTAGGTTATAATATAGCTCATTAGCTTTACTGTTGCCGAGCAACAATATGATCAAAGATGGTTCAGTAAACAGATGATTGAAGCAGGACTATGTCGTTTAATTGATGTGTGGTCGCAGGTGAACCATTTCATAGTGGCTTTAATGTCCAAATCCAAACCCATTTCAGATCTATTTATAAATACTAATTTATAAATAAATTTGTTCAGCGTATGCTAATTGTGGACATTATATGCAATAGTGCAATATATAATGATATTAAACATACACGTCTGTGAAATTCAACACAATCTCATTCTGAAAACGTACCCCTGTATACATTTCTGGAGAGTGCGAATTATGTAGCCAGAGCTACAAATGGCTGCATTTCCTCTTTAAAACGAACGCTATGGGGTGCTATGATGTTGGCAATGGCTTCTGTTTCTTTTTGCGCTACCTCCGCTGGTACCAGCTTGCTCAGTGGCTTGCCACGTACGCGCAGTTGACTACGATGACGGGGTTTGAGTCTGGCGAACAGCAGTTGCAGAAAGCCAGTAAAACAAAAACAAAAGGGCAAAAAATAAAAAAAGAGGTAAATAACAGGTGTGAGAATGTGATCAAATCTGAAAACGTGGTAAAAATCAGGCGGTCACAAGGGTTTTTTCTTTTTCTGGATTGCTTTTAAAAACACTGTTGGTTGGGTTTAGGGAAGAGAGTGGGCAGGTTAATCGATGCTTTTGAAAACAGTAATTGTTGGGTTTAGGGGAGGGGTGAATGGGTCAACTGGTGCTTTTGAAAACACTGTCGGCTGGATCTAGGGAAGGGGGTGGGTGGGGTTATTGGTCTGTAGGTCGGTCAGTCAGTCAGTCCGCAGCGGCCTCTGGTGGATTTACGCAGTCAATCTGTGCTTTTGAAAACACTAATGGTTGGGTTTTGGAAAGGGGGTGGGCGGGTCAATTAATGCTTTTGAAAACAGTGTCGGTTGGGTATAGGGTGGGTGGGGGTATTAGTCGGTCGGTCAGTCAGTCAGTCAGTCCGCAGCGGTCTCTGGTGGCTATACGCGAGAACAGCAGGCACGAATGGCAATTTGAGATCTCAAAAAGTGTACACATCGGCCAATGGTGGATTCACAAAAACAAAAACTGCAAAAAACGTACCTCCTAAGACATATTTGGCGCTCTCCAGAAATGTATACAGGGGTACATAACAATTATGAGTGTGAGTTGGGCATATATGGCAATAACACATTTTCTTGTGGTAATTACAGAAGATTTTTTTCATGTTAGACTCTTTGTAATCTTAATATTATATTGACATAACCTGCAATTTGTATTTTTTATTAAACAGGTTTAATAACACAAACAACTTTTAATATACTAATATATAATAATAAATTTATTGCGTGTAATTTTCTAGATTAAACAAATGTTTCAAGCTTAACGGCACTTTGAATATATTCATTCATTCCTTTTAGTTTTGGCTTAGTTCCTTTATTCATCAGTGGTCACCACAGCAGAATGAACCGCCAACTATTCCTGCGGTTGCCCTTCCAGCCACAACCCAGTACTGCGAAACACTGAAAATATTTGAAGGCTATTTAAAATTTCACAGGCGGGCTAATAATTTTGCCTTCAACTCTATAAAAAGTTATGACAGTTTGAATTGAAAGCCTTTAAACTTTTGTTCTTTTCTACTTTTTTTTCTTCCTGATATCTGTGCTTCGTCGCTAAAGACATCATATCAGTGTATTTCTCTCATCAGAGTGTATTTCTCCAGTTCTGTTGCCGTTATATCCCACTTTTTCTCTTTCTTTCTGTTGTGTGTTGATGAAAGCGGAGGTGAAGGAGGGGGGTCACTTTTTCTAATTGAAATTCTTCGCAGGGTCTCCATGGGGACAGTAAACTTTGCAGAGAAAGGGAGAACAGCAGAGAGTGAGAGAGAGAGAGTTGTTGAAAAGATTTACCCTACAAACAAGGATCATGTAGATCTTCCTGTAAACTGTTTTATAAGGGAGATAGAGAGAGAGAGAGAGAGAGAGAGAGAGAGAGAGAGAGAGAGCTGTGTGTGTTTGGTTACTTCTTTAAACACTGTTCAGAGTTAGTCTTTAAGATAACAGTCAGACGATGAATATAAATATGTCTTTGTTTGTTTTGTAGTGCTTAATTAGGTTGCTCTGGTTCTTATGCAATCTGTAAGAATATTAATAATTTCATTGGAGTTTAAATAGCAGTTAGGGGATTTTAGGGTACAAAAAAGTCATGTAGCAATATTAATTTTTTTTTTATTTTTCTTGTGTGTGACATGATATTCATATCGACGTATTATGAAAACGTACACCGTGAAAGAATTACATGATCAATAAGTCATGACATTTGTTTTAATGCCTATTAAAAGTTTGTTTCTGACTTATATTTTAATGTTACTTAAGCTGTTTGAAATGACTGTAAGGCTAGTTTGGTTCAAATTAAATATTTGTTCTTTAAAGTAATTTGTTATAGTGTAATGTTTTTTTATCTTACATTTCTTCTTGTGCCACTATTATGTAATAAATAAAATAAAAATCTATTTATTTATCTATCTATCTATCTATCTATCTATCTATCTATCTATCTATCTATCTATCTATCTATCTATCTATCTATCTATCTATCTATCTATCTATCTATCTATCTATCTATCTATCTATCTATCTATCTATCTATCTATCTATCTATCTATCTATCTATCTATCCATCTATCTATCTATCCATCTATCCATCCATCCATTCATATCTGACTATATATATAGTCAGTTTCTGCTGACATCAGAACAGCAGAAACCCTTGTTAGTTTCACCAACATTTAGAGCTAGTGTTTGAATGATTCTCTAGCGTAATGTCTAAAGTGAAGACAAAACAGGTGTTTTCGCTCACATTTTAAGATTATAAGGCTGAACAGCATGAAATGCCATCAGTCTACAGAGATTTCCCAGTATTTCTCTGTTGCAATCGGGAGATCACAATAATTATTCCTGAAAAAGCCAAAGCAAACGCTAGCAGATAACTATGTATAAATACAGCACTACAACATTCAAAAAAGAGAGATCGACTTAGAAAGTCACTCAACTTTTTTACAGTGACCTGATCAGCTGTAGTTTTATGCTGAGTTTTTCACCTCTGAGGACTTATTATGCGGTCTCTGTCGCCATCTTGTGTCAACCGGTTTTGCTCTTCTGTTCAGTATGACAGGCTAATGGCCGCTGACGCGCTGAATCTCCGAAATGATAAATATTTAAAATTGGCACTATTCCTATAAATAAACTGTATAGTTGAAATCTAAGCAGCTACATTCTCATGTGCTGTTACTTTGTTATTGCAGAATATCGCACGGCTATCAGCCAATCAGATTCGAGAACCAGACATAACTTCAACACATTTCTAAACATAATAGTTTTAATAACTCATCTCTAATAAGTGATTTTTTTATCTTTGCAATGATGACAGTAAATAATATTTTACTAAATGTTTTTCAAGACACTTCTGTACAGCTTAAAGTGACATTTAAAGGCTTAACTAGGTTAATTAGGTTAACTAGGCAGGTTAGGGGAATTAGGCAAGTTGTTGTATAACGATGGTTTGTTCTGTAGACTATCGGGGGAAAAAATTAGCTTAAAGAGGCTAATAATTTTGTCCGTAAAATGGTTTTTAAAAAAGACTATCTCCAGAAGAACAAATACAAATACAAACTGTGAAATTTTCCTTGCTCTGTTAAACACCATTTAGGAAATATTTAAAAAAGAAACAAAAATTCTATGGGGGCTAATAATTCTGACTTTAACTGTATTACATATTTTTTTTGCATATTGCATATTATTATTACTATTATTATTATTATTAAATATAGTATTTCTTCAGTTCTTTCTTTCCTTCTATCTTTTCTTTCTTTTTGACTTCTGAATTTTGTTTTGGGGTCAGCCAAGTTTGCAATATGGAAAAAAGAGGTTGTCTACAGGTTCAATAAATACTGAAATGGTCACAAAGGGGATGATGACCGCTACAATAACAATAGAAAACATATTATAAACAATTAAAACAGATTAAGTTTGTCTGATATTTGATACAGTTATTTTGGGCAACTGGTAAATTAAATGCTGATTTAGAATTTTCAGGAGTTTATTTCTTTCTCCTCTCTCTCTTTCTCCTCTCTCTCTTTTTCTTTTTCTATCTTTCTTCCTCTGTTCGCCTCTGCCCGCCTTGCCCCCTCCCGCTCATCTCTCCATCTGCTGCCCCTTTCTGTTTCTCCACAGATTCACAATAGAGCCTCATGCTGGGTAATGGCTTACCGTGTCTCATCCCTCTCTTTTGTGTGTGTGCGTGTGTGTGTGTGTGCGTTTTTGTCTGCAGGTTGATGATGCCATGCTAATGTTTGACAAAACCACCAACAGGCACAGAGGTAAGGCTGCTTAACCACACACACACACACACACACACACACGCGCGCGCGCACACACACAGTTTGGCTGTCTACACCAAACATGACACTACAGAAACATGTAAATCTCAGCCACCAGATTTTTTTAACATTGTAAAACTTCTGAAAACTGCTTTAGATTTTTATCAGATCGCATGTATTATTCTAAAACGATTGTTAGTCCTTATCTATGCCATGACATGAGCTGATGTCGAAATCTGAAAGAGCTTCATTTCCACTGAGACTACAAAATATACAACTTGACACATATATGCACCAGTATATTACTATACTATACACGATATTACATTTATAGCTATATATGTTATCTGCCAATTAAAATGTGAACCAGTTATGTTGTTGATGTGACAATAAACTCAAAACTCTCTCACACTCACACACACACAGGCACGCAAATGCACAAAGCCCCATGGGGTCATATAATTATACAACAACAGTCAAGTGTGTACATGTTTCTGCACTCATTCAGGAGTTTCATCTGGTGCTTGAGGAATATTTGCCCTCATTCATAACTCAGGAGATACTATAGTGCACATTTATATATTTGTGTTTCAGCACATGCTTTGTCCTATATGTTTTTTTCCCTAAAACTTGTATTAAACTATTATTGTGTCTCTTCACTTTGTGAACATATTTTTATGCTTAACAATTAATCACATTCATAACTCATCTCAGAATCATCTCAGAAGTTCAAATATTATTACAAATACTCTTATTTTAAAGTAATGATAAAGTTATTTCGCTAAAGCAACATCAGCTTTTTTATCGCACTATTCAGGTTTGCATTTCCCAAACAATGACGTAACTTGCGACTGAACTGTCATTGGAAAAAATGATGTAGTGACGAGTGTTTCCCAAAACCCATAGTTTCCCTGTCGCAGATCCATCGCTTGAACCACGTTAGTTATAATGTAAAACGCCCATAATCATGCTCTAAATGTGGTGGAGTAACTACCTGTTTAAAGAAGAACCCCATCATTTCTTTGTGCAAATGATATTGTTTTACACACGCACACACATTTGAAATAAAAGCCAATAGTAGTTTTACATTTACATTTAGTCATTTAGCAGACACTTTTATCCAAAGCGACTTACAAATGAGGACAAGGAAGCAATTTACACAACTATAAGAGCAACAATGAATAAGTGCTGTAGGCAAGTTTCAGGTCTGTAAAGTGTAAGAAGCAAAACATTAGTAATTTGTTTATTTATTTATTTATTGTAATACAGTTAGCGGTGGAACCAGAGAGGCAATTGCAGATTAGGAAGTGAAGTGGAGACTAAATAGTTGAGTTTTTAGTCGTTTCTTGAAAGTAGCGAGTGACTCTGCCGTTCTGATGCAGTTAGGGAATTCATTCCACCAACTGGGCAGATTGAATGCGAGAGTTCGGGAAAGTGATTTCTTCCCTCTTTGGGATGGAACCACGAGGCGACGTTCATTCACAGAACGCAAGTTTCTGGAGGGCGCATAAATCTGCAGAAGTGAGAGCAGATAAGAAGCAAAGCCAGAAATCGCTTTGTAGGCAAACATCAGAGCTTTGAATTTGATGTGAGCAGCAACTGGCAGCCAGTGCAAACGGATGAGCAGCGGAGTGACATGTGCTCTTTTAGGTTCATTAAAGACCACTCGTGCTGCTGCGTTCTGAAGCATCTGAAGAGGTTTGATAGAGTTAAGGCTGATTTATACTTCTGCGTCAAACGCCGGCGTATGCTACGGCGCTGACGCATAGCCCTTTGCCGTAGCCGTCGCCGTCACTGACGTGCACCTCTCAAAAAATACGCAACGACGCATAGCGTAAGCTCTGTGATTGGTCGACTTGATAGCGCTGACGAGTCTGGGCGGGACCGAGAGCCGCGCGAATAGCGCGAGCGATTGTTTACAAGTGTGGAGTGCCGTGAAGGAGCTACGGATGGAAAGTTTTGTTTTGTGTTTACCTCATAGTTAAAGTTGTTGCACGTCCGCCGGTTCCTGCCTCAAAATGAGCGAGTTTGAGCCACTTGTAAATCCAGGAAGTGTTCAGGAAAAGCAAAAAAGCAGCGAAGAAACTCGACACAGAGGAACATTTACACCTCACTGCCAACTAGCGTTTCGGAAGTGTTAATGCAAACCGACAGAGACAGCGCGCAGAAGTATAAATGCACAGCCACGCGCGTTGCCTGCGCCGTGGGTTACGCCGGTCACCTGACGCAGAAGTATAAATCAGGCTTTAGCTGGAAGCCCGGCTAGTAGAGAGTTGCAATAGTCCAGTCTGGAGAGAACAAGAGCTTGAACAAGGAGTTGAGCTGCATGATAGGAAGGGTCGGACCTTTCTGATGTTATAGTGCGAAACTGCAAGATCGAGCAGTTTGAGAAATTTTTGCTAAAAACATGCTCTTGCTTTCCATATTAATTAAAATATGTGTAAATAGCACATATAGGGCCTGTGTTTCCCTTACAAATATTATTGAGAACATTACATATTCTGTTCCAAAACCTAAAATCACTTACAAAAGCTAACACTATTCTACTCTCATATATAAATCATATAAATAAATAAATAATGAGGCTATTTATTATGAAATGAAATTAAATATTTATTATTTATTAGGAAACTTAGAAATCCTACTTTAATAATATTAATAATAATGATGATTATGATGAGTGAGGATGATGATGATGATTATTTTTTATTATTAATAATAAGTAGGATATATATATATATATATATATATATATATATATATATATATATATATATATATATATATATATATATATATATATATCATAAATGTATTTTCTCATGTTTGCTTCTATTAAAGGAGTTAGATTTATTTTTCAAGAAGCAACTTTGTCTCAGATACTTCCAACAAAGTTAAAAGTCCCATTCACACAATAATACCAACCTTTTCATCACATTTCTAAACATAATAGCTTTAATAACTAATTTCTAATAACTGATGTATTTTATCTGACAGCACATAATATTTCACTAGATATTTTTCAAGACACTTCTGTACAGCTTAAAGTGACATTTAAAGGCTTAACAAGGTTAATTAGGGTAACGTTAGGTTAATTAGGCAAGTCATTGTATAATAATGGTTTGTTCTGTAGACTATCCAAAACAAATATTGCTTAAGGGGGCTAATATAATTAACTTTAAAATGGTGTTTAAAAAATAAAAAAATGATTTTATGTTAGCTGAAATAAAACAAATAAGACTTTCTCCAGCAGAAAAAATTATAGGAAATGCTGTGAAAAATTCCTTGCCCTCTTAAACATCATTTGGGAAATATATGAAAAAGAAAGGTCCAATAATTGTGACTCCAACTGCATGTAGGCTAACCGGGGTTTGATTTAGCTGAGCTGGTTAGTAGTTCAGGGGTTAATCCTTTCTCCACCTGAGCTTATTATGCCTGAGAGACAGCAGGTGGGCGGAGTTTTTAGTGTGAGTGACTATTGAGTGGGCGGGGCTGAGCAGCACAGGTAACTGCAGCAGGTGAGCAGAAAAAGAATAGACTCGGTAAATGAACAGATGTAAACAACAAAGGAGATGACCCAGAATAAGAGGAAAGCTGAAAGGCGATGCCAGGAGTGGACTGGATGAAATAAACGTGCTGTGTGTTTAACTAAAACACATGTTTGAGAGCAGTTTGACTCATGAAGTGTGTGTGTGTATGTGTGTGTGTACTCGCTCTGCAGGTTTTGGCTTTGTGACCTTTGAGAATGAAGACGTGGTGGAAAAGGTCTGCGAGATCCACTTTCACGAGATCAACAACAAGATGGTGAGCTTGTGCTGCACTGAAAAGCAATGATTCGTTGGATTTACTGAATGTTTTTAAGGTAAGTGGTTGCAAACAATTTATATGGGCTGAATTTATACGTTGAATTAAATTTGTTTAAATTCAGCCCATATCATTTGCTTGCAACCACTTACTATATAAACGTGTGTGTGTGTGTGTGTGTGTGTGTGTGTGTGTGTGCGCTATGCAGGACTGCAGGAGTTTTCTGATACGTTTATGTACAATTTTAAAGGCTTTAAAGACACTAATATTCAGTATTATCATCGAATGCACTGCTAAAATGCTTTTCTAACTTAGATTTTTGGTCTTGTTTCTTGTGCAAATATCTAAACACTTTTAAATCAAGAAGCATTTTCTAGATGAGCAAAAATATTGTGTTGTTTTAAGAAATAATACACCAAAATGAATCCCTAAAACAAGGATTATAAACATTAATATGCTACAATTTTACCTTAAAACAAGCAAAATATTCTTACTTTTCCTTTTGACATAAGAATATGTTGCTGACCCCATTGACAGATTTTTTTAGTTTTAAGGAAACTCACGTAATTTTGGCAGATCATTTCATAAAACAAGACAGTAGTTTTGCTTGTCTAGAAAATGCTTCTTGATTTAAGAAGTTTTCGAGTGTTTGGGCTAGACACAGGGCATAGAATGTGAATAAGAAAAGCATTTATCTGAAAAAATGACTCTGTTATCTGTTGTAGAGCGGATTTATTATAATTTTACATGAAAATAATCCAGCCTGATCTCAGGAGAAAACTAAAATATTTTATATATTGGTGGAAAAGTGTCTAGTTTATGCTGATTTATACAATTAAATTTGTACAAAAATACAGGATTTTTTAAAAACAACAACATTGTAAGTTTATCCTGCTATGAAGGACTGTCGGAGTTTTCTGATACGTTTATGTACAATTTAAAAGGCTTTAAAGACACTAATATTCAGTAATATCATCGAATGCACTGCTAAAATGCTTTTCTGACTTAGATTTTTGGTCTTGTTTCTTGTGCAAATATCTAAACACTTTTAAATCAAGAAGCATTTTCTAGATGAGCAAAAACATTGTCTTGTTTTAAGAAATAATACACCAAAATAATCCTTAAAATAAGGATTATAAACATTAATATGCTACAATTTTACCTTAAAACAAGCAAAATATTCTTACTTTTCCTTTTGACACAATATTTTTTTGCTTACCCCTTGTTTCAGGAAAAAACTCACTTAATTTTAGCAGATTATTTCATAAAACAAGACAGTAGTTTCGCTTTTCTAGAAAATGCTTCTTAATTTAAGAAGTTTTCGAGTGTTTGGGCTAGACACAGGGCATAGAATGTGAATAAGAAAAGCATTTATCTGAAAAAATGACTCTGTTATCTGTTGTAGAGCGGATTTATTATAATTTTACATGAAAATAATCCAGCCTGATCTCAGGAGAAAACTAAAATATTTTATATATTGGTGGAAAAGTGTCTAGTTTATGCTGATTTATACAATTAAATTTGTAAAAAAAAAATACAGGATTTTTTAAAAATAACAACAACATTGTAAGTTTATCTGATACGTTTATGTACTTTTTTAAAGGCTTTAAAGACACTAAATATTCAGTCATGTCATAAACGTCATCGACTGCTCTGCAACAATGCTTTTTTTACTTTGATTTTTGGTCTTGTTTCTTGTCTACATATCTAAACACTTTTACATCAAGAAGCATTTTCTACATGAGCAAAAATATTGTTTGGTTTTAAGAAATAATATGCACGAATTAAATGAGTTTTTTTTCCCCTAAAACAAGCGAAATAATCTGCCAATAGGGTAAGCAAAATAATCTAGTTTTTCATTTTGACTTGCAATTATTTTTCTTACCCCATTGGCAGATTATTTTGCTTGTTTTATGGAAAAACTCACAAAGATTTGGCACAATATTTCATAAAACAAGACAATATTATTTTGCATGACTAGAAAATGCTTCTTGATTTAAGAAGTCTAACATATTTGGACTAGAAACAAGACCAAAAAGTGTGATGGGGAAGACTGTTGAGCAAAAAAACGAAACAAAACAATGGCACTGTTGTCTTTTGTAGAGCTGACTTAATATAATTTCACATAAACAAATCCAGCATGATCTCACACGAAAATAAAACTCTTTTATGTATTGGCATTTCTGTGTGGAGTTTGCATGTTCTCCCTGCGTTCCTGTGGGTTTCCTCCGGGTGCTCCGGTTTCCCCCACAGTCCAAAGACATGCGGTACAGGTGAATTGAATAAGCTAAATTGGCTGTAGTGTACGAGTGTGTGTGTCTGTGTGTGAATGAGTGTGTATGGATGTTTCCCAGTACTGGGTTGCAGCTGGAAGGGCATCTGTTGTGTAAAACATATGCTGGATAAGTTGTCGGTTCATTCCGCTGCGGCAACCCCTAAAGAATAAAGGGACTAAGCCGAAGGAAAATGAAAAAATAAATGAATGGATCTGACTTCCACATTTGAATTGGTTTGGTTAAGTTTGTATCGTTGATTCTGTTATTTGCCTGTTTATTACTGTGAATCTGCTTATGCTTATTGACCTTATTCTTGACGTACGAGCGGGTGTAGCCATTTGAATCTTTTTAACTTCTGCTCTCATTCACTTCCATTGATTTTTAGAGGTTAAAACTGCTCGTTTTGCTGCTTGGTCTTGCAAATTTACATTATCTCTATTATATTATTCTTGCGTTTTATATATAATCATGCAAACGCTTGTTTTTAGAGCACAAAGTTGGACCGTTTTCTGCCATTTATTATTCCTAGTCATTTTTCCCATAGGCGACTGAATTGGAAGTCCTAGAACAGAGGCAAAAATGAGCACACTTACTGTAGAATAAGGTCAGTGGAAGTGACATGACATTGGTTTGATCTGCAGGTGGAGTGTAAAAAAGCTCAGCCGAAGGAAGTGATGTCACCGACGAGCACGGCGCGGGGACGCTCCAGGGTGATGCCCTACGGTATGGACGCCTTCATGCTGGGGATCGGCATGCTGGGTGAGTTTACAGCTGGCAAATAAATACATGAACAATCTCCAGTCGTAAATAAAGCCAGCAGGGTGAGTTTAGACTGATGAGAGTCTGGCGCCGCCTGCTGTTTACTAGGGAGAACTGCACTCTTCAGGGTGTTCGATGTAAATCAGAGCAACAGATGACTTGGTTTTGCAAGAAAATATTACATTTTAGTGTAAACATGTTAAAAGATAGAAACAAGAACTACAATACACAGCATACTGGCAAGATGCAGACTGTATTGAACCGGCTATTTTGTGGGTATGACAAATTTACAGGAAATACACACTAATACATACATATTTAAGTCAGAATTATTAGCCTCCTTTTGATTTTTCTTTTTTAAATATTTCCTAAATGATGTTTAACAGAGCAAGGAAATTTTCACAGTATGTCTGATAATATTTTTTCTTCTGAAGAAAAGTCTGATTTGTTTTATTTCGGCTAGAATAAAAGCAGGTTTTAATTTTTTAAACACCATTTTAGGGACTAAATTATTAGCCCCTTTAAGCTATATTTGTATTTGATAGTCTACAGAACAAACCATCGTTATAAAATAACTTCCCTAATTACTCTATCCTGCCTAGTTAACCTAATTAACCTAGTTAAGCCTTTAAATGTCACTTTAAGCTGTATAAATCAAATATTATTTATGTCATCATGACAAAGATAAAATAAATCAGTTATTAGAAATGAGTTACTAAAACTATTATGTTTAGAAATGTGTTGATCAAAATCTGCTCTCCGTTAAACAGAAATTGAGGGAAAAATAAACAGGGGGGCAAATAATTCTGACTTCAACTGTATCAAATTATAAACCTGGCAAAATGACATTTGATTTACAGCAGATATTTTAAGTGTTTTTTTTTAATTTTTTACATATTTCAAATTATTTTAAATTATTTATTTTAAATTATTTTTATTTCTTACATATTTGTTGATATATACTATTTATCATTTTTAGATGTAAATGACTTGTACTTTATGCATAATGTATCGTCTGTAATTAAACGTGCCTTGCATAAAATAATGAATAATTTGAAATTCTAATAATTCTTAGGTTACCCAGGATTTCAGGCGGCAACATATGCTAGCCGTGGCTACACTGGAATCACTCCAGGATACACATACCAGTTCCCAGGTCAGTCACATTTCATTTACATCTGAAGAAAACTATCACAGACCTATCATTGTTTTTACCTTACAAACCCTGAGAAATGAACAATTCAACATTTCATCTCTTTAAACATAGTAGCGCATTTCTTGAAAACACACTCATAAACAGTTGTTTGTAGATAAATATATATATATATATATATATATATATATATATATATATATATATATATATATATATATATGTATGTATGTATGTATGTATGTATATATATTTATATACATACATACATACATACATATATATATATATATATATATATATATATATATATATATATATATATATATATATATATAAAATAGGGCTGTCAAATGATTAAAAAAATTAATGTAATAAATCACATTATTTTTGTAATTAGTCATGATTATTCATTAAACGCCGTATTTATTACAGAAGTAAAAACACAGGTATGTAAGCTCCATTTCCGTTTCAAAACAATCAATGCCAATAACAAACTGAAATGATTTTCATGTTGGATTTTAAGTGGACTACACAGACACACAGGGAGAGAGACAATGCGCGCAGTACAGCAGACCCGGTGAGCGAGGGATCCCTTCAGATTAATCAACATGCAAGATTGCGTTCATCAGATTTGCTTAAACTAAGTGTTCTAAAGTATTGGCGTATTTTACAAGCAAGAATTCTGACACAGCAACCTGAAGCAGATGCTTTACAAAAGTTGGGTGTAGGGGGGGAACACGTCAAACATATGAAATGTGAGAGCTCATTGAAGCAGCTTAAGGCAGTGAATAGGGCTGTCTTTACAGCTTGCGACTTCATCTGCCACTTTCACTACAGTACGTTTACATGGACACCAATACTCCGCTAGATAATACTGATTAAGAGTCTACCATGTAAGCAGCGATTTTTGATTACCTTAAAGGATCACACGAGTCCCGAAATGCGGAGGTTTTTCTTTCCATTCACCATGAGGTAACAAATTCCATCCTGAATGAAAATATGCTGAATGAGAGTGAACTGCTGAACTGCAGTTAAAGTCGAATGATAAAAAATTAAACACCCAAAACTGCATGAAACTCTGGAGGAAATGCAGGATAGCCTCCCAGGAAGAGCGTCCCTGAGCTTATCCAAATTTCTTTGCACTTTAAACACACGCAGGGCCAGAGCAATCACACCGCCTTCAACCCGAAAGTGAAAAAGAAAGTGACCGGTCTGCTGATGAAAGCGAGGACCGTGAGGGAGAGGGTGGGTGTAGTGAATGAAAGTAAAGACCAGGGAGGTCGCTCACTAATCTGCTGCCCAAGGCCTAGGTCGCCCAATGCACACGCCGTCCCTGAACACACGTCGGCCACAACAGGGGGAAAAAACTGCAACTGCGTTATTTGAGTACATTTTTTTTATGCGTTAAATATTTCAAACTAATCATGTGCGTTAACGCTAATTTTGACAGCCCTAATATATATATATATATATATATATATATATATATATATATATATATATATATATATATATATATATATATATATATATATATATATATATATATATATTGGAAATATTATACAATTTAATATGATCACTTACATTATATATCAATATTAATAATTATGTTGTGTCATTTTTACTCAATGAAAATATAATAACGTGTATATTATTATTAAATTTAATGACCTACCACTGGCAGAATATTTTGCTTGTTTTAGGGAAAAATCCTGTCATTTTGACTTATTATTTATGAAAACTTTTTTAGTTATAGAAAAATGCTTCCTAATTTATGATTTTTAAGATTTTTGTTTTAGAAACAGTACAAAAATCTGAAATAAAAAAGTACATTTTATTTACTATTATTATTATTGTTATTATTATTATTATTATTTTTATTATTATTATTATTATTATTTTGCAATAAACGCTTATTTATTCAGTTTTCAGATGTTTTATAAAGCTCAATAAACAAAGCATTTTTGTAATCCATG
The DNA here is from genome assembly GCF_052040795.2 of Danio rerio. Taxonomy (NCBI): domain Eukaryota; kingdom Metazoa; phylum Chordata; class Actinopteri; order Cypriniformes; family Danionidae; genus Danio; species Danio rerio. Next base: position 7,114,382 of record NC_141025.1, on the reverse strand, counting down.
GGTCACATATTATGTGAAATGCCCCAGTATACTACCGGGCTTCAGCTTGACTTGAGTCGCTTCTCTTTCTATGTTATAGCATTACTTTGTTTTTTAGACACTCTGGCATGTCTGACTGCAGTCTACTTCAGCATTTCTAAATATGCATGATAGCGTCTGTTCCCTTTGAGTTTAATACTAACCTGTGTGTGTGTTCCCCTCGAGTTTGAATACTAATCTCTGTGTGTGTTAACCTTGAGCGTTCACTCCATGTCTAGGCTTCTGCCGGTATCAAATATTCTTGTTGCGATCACGTAATACGGTATTATTATCATGATATTGACCTAAGCTACCAAAAAGATTACTTTAAAAAAATACTTAGTGCATTGCTTTACTGTATATACATGTTCAAAATATATTTTTATCTATTTAAAATCGCAAAAGGATGATGAAGTAGCCAATAGATCTATAATAATAAGTCTCATTACATGTAAGTTAATGCATTATACATTTACATTTAGTCATTTAGCAGACACTTTTATCCAAAGCGACTTACAAATGAGGACAAGGAAGCAATTTACACAACTATAAGAGCAACAATGAATAAGTGCGATAGAAGTTTCAGGTCTGTAAAGTCTAAGAAGGAAAGTATTAGTAATTTTTTTGTAATTTATTTATTTATTTATTTATTTATTTATTTATTTATTTTTGTAATTTTTTAGTAAAAGTTTTGTAATTTATTTTTTTTATTTTTTATTTAATTTTTTATTTTTTGAGTACAGTTAGTGGTATATCCAGAGAGGCAATATATATAGTTGAAGTCAGAATTATTCGTTCCCCTGAATTTTTCACCCCCAATTTCTGTTTAACGGAGAGCAGATTTTTTCAACACATTTCTAAACATAATAGTTTAATAACTCATTTATAACAACTGATTTATTTTATCTTTATCATGATGACAGTAAATAATATTTGACTATATATTCTTCAAGACACTTCTGTGCAGCTTAGATGTTAATGTGACTAAACTTTTTCTCTTTTAGGTAAGTTAGGGTTATCATATTTGTTTCTGTTCTGCTTAATAGCAGAATAATGAGAGAGATATTTTTTGAGAAAGGGTTATAACTTTTCTTGAAAGTCAAGTTTACATAAAATAAGATTATTATGCCTCTGAAAAAGCTCAGATGATGGTGTCAATGTTTTGGAAGTTTCTGATTGGCTAATTGACAACATTTGAGTTAATTGGAGGCACAACTGTAGAAAAGTATTTAAGGAAACCTCAAACACACTGCTTCCTTGTGTGACAACATGGGAAAATCAACAAGCCAGAATCAACAAATAAGCCAGATTACAATTAGCTAAATTACACTGGGAAAAGACAAATCTTTGGAGACATGTCCTGTGCTCTGATGGAACTAAGATTGAACTGTTTGGCCATAATGACCAGTGTTACATTTGGAGGACAAAGGGGAAAGCGCACAAGCCTAGAACACCATCCCATGTGTGAAGTATGGGGGCGACATCATCATGTTGTGGGGCTGTTTTGCTGCAGGAGGGACTGGTCCACTTCACAGCATAGATGGCATCATGAAGACAGAACATTATGTAGAAATACTGAAGCAAAATCTCAAGACATCAGCCAGGAAATTAAAACTTGGCTACAAATGGGTTTTCCAAACAGACCCTAAGTATACTGCCAAATTACATAAAATGTGCTTTAAGGACAACAGAGTGAATGTTTTGGAGTGGCCATCACTAAGCCCTGAGCTCAATCCTATAGAAAATTTGTGGTCAGAGTTGAAAAAGCTTGTGCGAGCAAGACAGCCAACAAATCTGACTCTGTTACACCAATTCTGTCAGGAGGAATGGGCCAAAATTCCTTCAAACTATTGTGAGAAGCTTGTGGAAGGACACCCAAAACATTTGACCAAAGTTATACAGTTTAAAAGCAAAGCAAAAAAAATACCAAGGAAATGTGTGTAAACTTTTGACTGTCTAGAAATTAATAAAAAATTATCTTTTTTTCTCTCTTTTTATACTGGCATTTAGCAGATGTAAATCGTTCAGGCAATCCTTACGGACCTAAAATAGTAAACGTTTAGTATGAGACATAAAAAGGCTATGTTCCTTTTTTAGATTGTATGTAAACTTCTGGTTTCAACTATATATATATATATATATATATATATATATATATATATATATATATATATATATATATATATATATATATATATATATATATATATTAGGGACTAAGCAGAAGGAAAATTAATACAAATAAAAAATAAAGCTTCTACCTAAATGCAATTCAACAAGTGCTCAATTACAAATGCATAACAAATACACACTTCTAAATCACAACGTCACATACACACTTAACCTACTGTAGTTAACCAACAAAAGGCCCGTAAATACTTACAAAACATTCAGTGCCTTAGGCCAGACTAACATGAAAATGTTGATGTTTGAAAAATAATGAAGCCTTTAAGCATTTGGTGCTGTAATGAACAACCAAGAATAACAACTCAAAAAATGACCAAAGGTGTTAGAAGAAGTCCTCAGACAGAGGCTCGCCCACAACAATACAATTACAATATACGAGCAAAAATGCATTTAGAAATGGTCATGTCATTTTAAGATTATACTTAAAAAAGCAATAGCAGTGAATAAATGGCATTCCATTCTTGGCCTTTTTCACTAAGGGACTACCTATTTCTACAAGGCAGAAATAACTAAAACAAACCATGTAGTGGATAAAGGGGGCCTATTATGTAAAGAATCACTTTAATAGGGGGTTAAAACACAGTTGTGCGGCAACAGTATGTAAATATAACCAGCTTAAGTGAAAAGCAGCAGAGTTTTGACCTGCTGAAGATAGTGTCGTTGACTAAGAGCATTATAAATGTGGAGTTTTAGGATGAACAAATCAACACTGGAGTTTCATTGACTGGTGCATTTTCACACACTTGTTTAGACATTTTCAGTTTTTTTTACATGGATAACGTCAGTCCTGTTTTGTATCTGCCACTATGCTGACACAAAGGCTCCTCCCTCTTTTGAAAAGAGCATAATCTCATTGGAATTTAAAGGGACAGTCACCAAAACTCCACAATTTAGGATCAAAGCCCAAAAGGGTAAGTTTTAAAGAGTTATAACAGATTATTTGTAGGGTATTTTGAGCTGAAACTTCACATGCACACTCTAGGGACATCAGAGATTTATTTTACATCTTTTAAACATGGTCATAATAGCTCCCCTTTAACAAAAAACTTAAACTTAATATAGAATTATTCAACTATGAAGCACCCACCATATAAATATTGCCATATTGTTCATTATTACAACATATTGAAATATTGAATATCGGCACATGTCTAGCATGTCCAAGCGCTTCAGATCAGCAATCTAACAGCGTCCTCCCGTTTCTCTCTCTTCTTCTCCTGCTTTTTATTCCTCTTGTCTTTCTGTTTCCTCTTTTCCTACTGTGTAGCAGCTTCACCTGGCTGTAAGTCTAACCCTGTGTGTGTGTGTGTGTGTATGTGTGTGTGTGTGTATGTGTGTGTGTGTGTGTGTTTCTGTGTGCATAGACCTGTTCTTCCTCTTAAAGCCTCTTCATGGTGTCCATCTGTGTGTGTGTGTGTGTGTGTGTGTGTGTGTGTGTGTGTGTGTGTGTGTGTGTGTGTGTGTGTGTGTAGATAGGATAAAGTGTTGAGAAAAGCTGCAATAAAATACACATCGACTCTGTTTTTGTCTTGTTTTTATAGTGCAAATATCTAAATGTTTTTCGTTTTAATCAAGTTACATTTATCTAGGAATAAAAGCATTTATGGAACAAATTCTGAGTTGGTTTCTGTCAAAATAATGCAAGTTTTGTTTTAGAAGCTAAAACTTTTAAATACGGTTATGCTTTATAATAAAGCGTTTTTTAGCCATTACAACCATACATGGCTGTCAGTAATATACTTGATTCTAATTGGTCAGACATGACATTTTAAGGTATGTTAGGGATACAGTATATCCAGGAAGTTGTTATCGCAGAATTACACCCCCACCAACCCCCAGGACAATAATAGTTTCCCCTTTTAAATTAAGTTTATTTTTGCTTACCAAAATTCAAAAAGACAGTTTACACTCACCGGCCACTTTATTGGGTACACTTAACTAGTACAGGGTTGGACCCCCTTTGCCTTCAGAACTGTCTTAATTCTTCATGGCAGAGATTCAATAAGGCACTGGAAATATTCCTAAGAGATTTTGCTCCATATTGACATGACAGCATCAAGCAGTTGCTGCAGATTTGTCGGCTGCACATTCATGATGAGAATCTCGTTCCACCATATCCCAAAGTTGCTTTATTGGATTGAGCTCTGGTGACTGTGGAGGCCATTTGAGTACAGTGAACTCATTGTCATGTTCAACAATCCAGTTTGTGATGATTCATGCTTTATGACATGGTGTATTGTCCTGCTGGAAGTAGCCATCAGAAGATGGGCACACTGTGGTCATAAAGGGATGGACATGGTCAGCAACAATACTCAGGTAGGCTGTGGCGTTGACACGGTGCTCAATTGATACTAATGGACCCAAAGTGTGCCAAGAAAATATCCCCGACACCATTACACCACCACCACCAGCCTGAACCGTTGTTGCAAGGCAGGATGGATCCATACTTTCATGTTGTTAACGCCAAATTCTGACCCGACCATCCAAATGTTGCAGCAGAAATCGAGGCTCATCAGACCAGGCAACGTTTCTCCAATCTTCTGTTATCCAGTTTTGGTGAGCCTGTGTGAATTGTAGCCTCAGTTTCCTGTTCTTAGCTGACAGGAATGGCACCCGGTGTGGTCTTCTGCTGCTGTAGCCCATCCGCCTCACGGTTGGACGTGTTGTGCGTTAAAAAATGCTCTTCTGCAGACCTCGGTTGTATCGAGTGCTTATTTGAGTTACTGTTGCCTTTCTATCTGCTTGAACCAGTTTGGCCATTCTCCTCTGACCTTTGGCATCAACAAGGCATTTGCGCCCACAGAACTGCCGCTCACTGGATATTTTCTCTTTATCAGACCATTCTCTGTAAACCTTAGAGATGGTTGTGTGTGAACATCCCAGTAGATCAGCAGTTTCTGAAATACTCAAGCCAGCCCGTCTGGCACCAACAACCATGCCACATCCAAAGTCACTTAAATCAGCTTTCTTCTCCAATCTGATGCTCGGTTTGAGCTGCACCAGATCGTCTTGACCATGTCTACATGCCTAAATGCTTTGACTTGCTGTCATGTGGTGGCTGATTAGAAATTAGCGTTAGTGAGCAGTTGGACAGGTGTACCTAATAAAGTGGCCGGTGAGTGTATGTTTCAGTAATTATATCAGAAAGTCTTTAAAAAAATGACTCATTTAGCCAATATTAATTTTAGCTATGTTAATGTAGCTTTATATTAACAAATACTATATTTTCTTTTAGAAAAAACCTTGAGTGCACTGCGTTAAGGTCTTCCGAGATGTGTTTATCCTGCTTCTCAGTGCAAACATCCACACTTGTTCAAACATCCACACTTGTTCAAATCATTTAATTAAGAAGCAATCTGACAAGACTGTTTTCTGAAACGCTTATCAGACTAAACAAGCTTTTGGAAAGAAATAAGCGTCAAATCAAATCTGCCATCAGATTAAAAATTAATCTTAAATCAAATTACATTTTTTTTAAATTATTAAAATAGTTTGCTTGCCACATTTGACAGAACTTAAATATAGTTTTAAACAATTTTTTTCAGTAAACAGGAACCATTTTTCAAGTTAAAATATCTTGATGGAATGCCTAGATATTTCTAATGACAAACAGGACAAAAACTCTGAGTGATAAAACCACATTTGCTGTGTGTGTGTGTTGGTGATTTAGTTCTGAGTTGTTAACACTGGATTTATTTACAACATGCTTTTCTTCCCTGTTTGTGTTCTAGAATTCCATTTAGAACGGACACCACTTCTGACCTCCACTCACCCTCCAGAGATCACAGGTTAGTGGTTCACCTTTACAAACAGCTGTGTGTGTGTGTGTGTGCGTGTGTGTGTGCGTGTGCGTGCGTGTGTGTGTGTGTGTGCGTGTGCGTGCAAATGCGTGTGCGTGCTGGTGCGTGTGTACATGTTTTACTGACATATCATAGCACGTGGGAATAAAAAAACAAGTATAAGACATAGAAAAACATAATAAACAAATTAAAACAAAAGTTATTTAAAAACGATTAAAATGGTTTTAATGTATAATAATAATAATATTTCAATAATATATATATTTTTTATTATAATTTTTTTACATTTACTTTTTTTTGGTTTTAATAATAAAGAATAATATAATAATATTCAATGTCATCTAAATATATTTTAAAGGGATGTACAGTGTTTTATTAAATTATGTACTTGAAATTCTATAAAAGTCATTTTCCTGACAGGGGGTCGCTTGGTGATTTCCAAAAGTCACATCAGTTTTATTAAACTATTAGAATGACCATATTTTATCCAAAACCCACATGAGATAAAAATAATAGTTAAAGAGCTCCTATTATTGCTGTCGCCTCACAGCAAGAAATTAATTTCTTCACAGCAAGTTATTTATTTTAGCTAGAACAAAGATTTTTCCTTCAATGCCAATGTTATTAACAGTGGTGACGCAGTGGCGCAGTAGGTAGTGCTGTCTACAAACAGCTGTGTGTGTGTGTGTGTGTGTGTGTGTGTGTGTGTGTGTGTGTGTGTGTGTGTGTGTGTGTGTGTGTACGCGTGCGTGTGTGTACATGTTTTTCTGACATATCATGGCACAAATGTCTATAATAAAACAGGTAGTAGGTGGTGAAATATGAGGACATTGCTGATGTTATAAATCACACAGAATGAGTTTTTCTTCAGTCAGTTTCAGATGTTAGGGGTAGGGTGGGGTTAGGGAAATAAAAAATACAGTTTTTACAGTATAAAAACAATGGAATTTCTTTAAATATTTCCCAAATGATGTTTAACAGAGCAAGGAATTTTTCACAGTATGTCTGATAATATTGTTTCTTCTGGAGAAAGTCTTTTCTGTTTTATTTCGGCTAGAATAAAAGCAGTTTTTAATTTTTTAAACCATTTTAAGGTCAATGTTATTAGCCCTCTTGAGCAATATTTTATTTAGACTCTCTACAGAACAATCCACCATTATACAATGACTTGCCCAATTACTCTAACTTTACCCTAATGAACCTAGTTAGGCCTTTAAATGTCACTTTAAGCTATATACTAGTATCCTAAAAATATCTAGTAAATATTATGTATTGTCATCAAGGCAAAGTTAAAAGAAATCAGTTACTAGAAGGAGGAAACCCATGAGAACACAAGGAGAACATGCAAACTCCACACTGAAATGCCAACTGACCCAGCCGAGACTCAAACCAGCGACCTTCTTGCTATGAGGCAACAATGCTGACATTCATTTAAATTAAAACAATTAATTAATGTTTCGCTTTCTCTCTTCTGCAGCCATTCCACTGACGGCATATGGACCAATGGCAGCGGCCGCAGCTGCAGCAGTGGTCAGAGGTACACAAAACATATTTACTTGCCTTTTTCTTTGTCAGGATTGCTGGTTTGAGAAATGCATCTGATGTGTATTGTAGGCTCCACCCCCTCTCGCTTCCTGGGCACCAGCAGCCCTGGGCCAATGGCAGACCTGTACGCAGCAGCCAGTCAGGAATCAGCAGTCAGCAGCTACATCAGTGCAGCAAGCCCCGCCCCCAGCACAGGGTTCGGACATGGACTTGGGGTGAGTACAGTCACATAAGCACAGACATTTACTAATTAAACGGAACAGTTGAGAATAGACCAGGCAAGTTTATTTCTATAGCACATTTCATACACAATGGTAATTTAAAGTGCTTTACATAAACAAGAATAAAAAAACAAGTATAAGACATAGAAAAACATAATAAACAAATTAAAACAAAAGTTATTTAAAAACGATTAAAATGGTTTTAGTGTATAAAAATAATAATATTTTTCTTATTATAATTTATACATTTACTTTTTTGGTTTTAATAATATAGAATAATATAATAATATTCAATGTCATGTAAAGATATTTTAAAGGGATGTACAATGTTTTATTGATTTATGTATCTGAAATTCTATAAAAGTCATTTTCCTGACAGGGGGTCGCTTGGTGATTTCCAAAAGTCACATCAGTTTTATTAAACTATTAGAATGACCATATTTTATCCGAAACCCACATGAGATAAAAATAATAGTTAAAGAGCTCCTATTATTGCTGTCGCCTCACAGCAAGAAATTAATTTCTTCACAGCAAGTTATTTATTTTAGCTAGAACAAAGATTTTTCCTTCAATGTCAATGTTATTAACAGTGGTGACGCAGTGGCGCAGTAGGTAGTGCTGTCGCCTCACAGCAAGAAGGTCGCTGGTTTGAGCCTCTGCTCAGTTGGTGTTTCTGTGTGGAGTTTGCATGTTCTCCCTGCGTTCAAGTGGGTTTCTTCGGGGTGCTCCGGTTTCCTCCACAGTCCAAAGACATGCAGTACAGGTAAATTGAATAAGCTAAATTGGCTGTAGTGTATAAGTGTGTGTGTCTGTGTATGAATGAGTGTGTATGGAGGTTTCCCAGTACTGGGTTGCAGCTGGAAGGGCATCCCCTGTGTAAAACATATGCTGGATAAGTTGCCGGTTCATTCCGCTGTGGTGACCCCTGATGAATAAAGGGACTAAGCTGAAGGAAAATGAATGAATAAATGAATAGTGGATCTGATTTCCACATTTGAATTGGCCTAGCTTATGGAGCTTATGGAGTTCCACAGGGTTCTATTCTGGGCCCTACATTGTTCTCTCTATATGTGCTTCCACTTGGTTCGATTCTCTGTAGACACGGCATCTCTATTCACTGTTATGCTGATGACTGTCAAATTTATGTTCCCCTTAAAAGGACAAATGACCTTCCTCTCAATGCACTGGACTCATGTTTAAATGACATTAATTAAATGACAGCGGAGAAATTAAAATGGTCGTGCCCAACTGAGTCTGGTTCTCTCAAGGTTTTTTTTCTTCACTCCCATCAGGTGAAGTTTTTTTTCCCTCTCCGCTGTCGCCACTGCCTCGCATGGTTCAGGATTGGTAGAGCTACGTATCGATGAATTTGCTCTTCAGTGTTTGAACTCTCAGTAATGATTAAATCACACTGAACTGAGCTAAACTGAACTGAACTGAACTTAAACACTAAAACCTGAACCACACTGTTCCAGTTACTGAACCACACTGTTCCAGTTACTATGACCATTTATGTGAAGCTGCTTTGACACAATCTACATTGTAAAAGCGCTGTACAAATAAAGCTGAATTGAATTGAATTGAATTAAGTCTATGCTGGGGTTTCCTCCAGGTGCTCCAGTTTCCTCCACAGTCCAAAGACATGTGATACAGGTGAATTGGGTAGGCTAAATTGTCCGTAGTGTATGAGTGTGTGTATGAATGTGTGTATAGATGTTTCCTAGAGGTGGGTTGCGGCTGGAAGGGCATCCGCTGTGTAAAAACTGGCTGGATAAGTTGGCGGTTCATTCCGCTGTGGCGACCCTGGATTAATAAAGGGACTAAGCCGACAAGAGAATGAATAAATTAATGAATGAGCTCCTATTATACATTAATAAGGCTATAATGCTGAGGTATATTAACCAAAATAAACCTCAACCACTGACTTTTTACAGCCTCATCTTTTTGTTGAGAAATAAACACTAACTTTCCCTCACACTTCCAATAATATACTGCTAATTCTACTTGATTCAACCGGGATCTGCTACAGTGTTTGTCTGTTTGTGGGAGGGGCCGCAGGTGTCAATTTTCTCGGGTTTGTGCGCGCAACAATTGGCCGGGGCTTAAGTTTAGTATCGACGTCTCGCCAAAAAAGCTAAAGACTCGTTATCAAGATGATTAGTTTGAAGCACTATGAGTCGACTCTTTTATAAATGAATCAGTAGATGTAAACATTGTGCACTTTCAGATTTAAGCCTTAGCTGGATATTTCACTTCACTTAGAGCTGTGTTACACACTACACGGAAGGTCATTCTCTAAAACCCATAATAGGGGCTCTTTAATAGTTAAAAAACAGCAACAACATGCAAATAAAAAGACATCAGCCTTTAAATTTTTTTCCCAGCATTGTGTTTACGTTAGATTAACAGCACAGCATTAGGGTCAGCTGCAGCAGATTGATTTTACAGCACCAGGTTAAACTTTCTAACACCTTTATGGCAATCAAATACATTAACTACAAATACAGGTCACAACTTAACATTGAGGATGATCTCTGAGTGGCGGTCTCCGAAATTAAACCAGAAATAGACATGTTCTGAAAACATTGTGTCCACCAGTCTCATTAGGTGAGGTTAATATTAAATTAAACAAATCAATAAATGACTATTTAAATTAGAGCCTGTAGGTTGTAGAGCTGTGAACCTACACTAGTCTCACGGTTCGGTTCGGTTACGATTATCATGCCGTCGATTCGGTTCAATTCGATATTTCGGTGCATCACTGTGCATTGACGGTGCTTTTATATTTTCTTCACAGCAGCAGCTCTTGTATTAAAATGTATGAATATATTTATATTAATATAGGCTATTATTTGTAATACAATTGTGTCATTTAATACAAACAGTCAGATATATAAACTGTAACTTTTAAAAAAACAAGCATTTAGCAAATAATATAAACAAATATAAATATCCAGCTCAATTTCTGATCCTTGTCTAGTTCTATTACACCTCTTTGATTGGTCACACCCTAGTCAAAAACGGTTGCGATTGGCTCTTGCGCGCTGCGCTCTTCAGATGAATGATAAGCGGCAGGCGGCAGAGGCGATCTCACAGCTGATGTTTGATAGACACGGTGGAGAAAACTCTGCAGACACGCGCTCGTTTCTGTATCCAAAAGTAACGCTGTAAAACAGCCGAGAGGAAAAGAAAAGTCACGCCAGCAGGTCAAATGGGCCACTGTGTGTGTGTGAGAAAGAGAGAGAGACAGAGGCAGAGCGAAAGCGAGCGAGAGAGAGAGGTTGAATAATACTTTAATTTAACAATTGCTTACATTGCCAATTAAAAAAAACATCTTAGATACATTCAAAAACATACAAAATTTAAAAATTTAACACCAAAAGATCAACAACATAGAGCCTCATTAATACACCAGCATTCATAAAAACACGTTACATTATTTGTTAAGCTATAATACGCAAATTCAGTTTTTATTCTCGCTGTCACCAAATACAAAAACATTACTTCAGGATCAGTTGCCATCAAACCCATACCTTTATTTTTCCTAGTTTTCCATATAGCTAATTTTGCTGTACCTAATAAATAATTCGAGAGAGAGAGAGAGAGAGAGAAAGAGAGAGAGAGAGAGAGAGAGAGAGAGAGAGATGGGGTAGGCTACTTTCATTCTCAAACACACAGTGAAATTGTGCACAGTTCATGAGTATTAAGTAGTTAGAGCGCTGTAAATACTCGCGATCGTCTCCCTCGCGACAGAGCGCATATGAGGTAAATGACGTCAGTAATAACCGGTTATGATTATTACTGAACCGATACCGAATTGTCCGCGTCTGCATCGCGGTGCATTGAAGAAACTATTAATTTTGACACCCCTAGTAGGTTGTTAGACTGTTGCACTTTTTTGTGTTGTCAATATGCTCGTGTTTATATAGTGGCTCGTTTCCACTGACCGCTACAGTACTGTACAGTTCGGGTTGGTATGGGTCAACTTTATCAGGCTTGCGTTTCCACAACCAAGGGTACCCTTTTGGTGGGCGTGGTGTATGACAGAAAGTTTCAGTCGATGTTATTTTGGCTCGAGAAAATGTCTACAGTAAAGCTGTACGGATCGCTTGCATATCATATGAGAAGCACTTCTCACAAAACAGACACTTTACACATAAATACTTGTGTATAAATGTTCATCACTAACCTCTCTATGAACATAGTTTGATTATAATGCGAAATAGCCTACTGTAACGTCTGCAGTTATATAAAATAAATATATAAATGCAACATATATGAACAACTGATACAAACTATAGGAGAACTACACACAGCAGACATTTAGTCCTTATTTAGGTTCAAGAACAGCACAAAATATAGCCCACAGTCAGAGTAAACCTCTCATCTGTGTCTGTAATCTTCAGCAGCACGTGTAAGCTCTGTTAGAGAGTCATTCCATCATTCAGAGTTCATAATAGTCCAAAAGGTGATGATAATAGTTAAACAAGGCAATTCGTTCATGTTTGCTGAAGAAATAATGTGCTCCTTTTTTTTTTAATGTGCTTGTTTTTCGCGCTTCACTCTCGCGTTTGTCAGTTTCTGACAGGATGGGGTTTCAAAAGCACGTCAATAATCAAGTGCACATTATTATCATGAGCTCAAGAAGTTTGTTATTTCAGATATAGACGCACGGGAAACGCAAGCAAAAAAGCGAAACGGCTCGCGCTTCAGAATGGCTCGTAAAACACTACGGGGCACAAGGTAAATCTGCTCTTCTTTTTGGCTTTGTGGCTGTTCATCAAGAAGAGGTTTGTTTGAGCCCGGGTCGACCATGGCTTGTTATTATATGTATTTGCAATTCCGCTGTAATCTCTCGGCTGTGTATTTTAAACACTCTTTTGTTTTCATTCTGGCTTGTTGCATAAGCGAATGACGCATCTCTGTTAACCAATAGCATTCAGCTGCGCGCCTAGCTCCGCCTTTTACTACCCTTTCTCGTGTTTGGTACCCTTTCGAAAGGGTGCCGAAAAAGTGGTACGGTAGGGTTCGGTTTGGTACGCCTTTTGACAGTGGAAACGGTCATAAAAGAGTACTAAACCGAACGGTACTGTACCAATCAGTGGAAACGAGCCATAGGCCTATTGTTGTGTTTGCAACATTTGTATATTTTAAAACCACCTCTGAGGAATGTGGGGGTCGAGAGTCACTGGCATTGTTATTTTGGGTGTCTCTGGCTTCAAAGTTTGGGATGCCCTGCATTAAATCACTTAGCAGACAAAGCTGTGATCAGCACTCTCAAAAATCTTATTTTTCAGTATTTTCATTGACATGTATCACCATTAGGACACAAATTCTACATGTTAAACTAGGCAGTCATCAGTGAGGCTTGCACTGGACATTAACCTAAAACTTTGAACCTAAAATATTTAAGGGCACCTATTATGCCTGTCAGAAATTAGGAAGCTAATGCTGACTCGCAGGGGGAGTATCACAATGGAGTGTCAAGGCTGATTTATACGTCTGCGTCAAACGCACGCGTATGCTACGGCATTGACGCATAGCCCTACGCGGTGATGTGCACCTCTCAAAAAATGTAACTACACGTCGCAACGACGTGTATCGCAAGCTCTGTGATTGGTCGGCTTGGTAGCACTGGCGAGTCTGGGCGGGACCGAGAGCCGCGCGAGTGGCGTGAGCCCTATGCAGCGGTTGTTTACAAGTGTGGAGTCCCGTGAAGGAGCTCCAGATGGAAAGTTTTGTTTTGTGTTTATCTCATAGTTAAAGTTGTTGCACGTCCGCCGGTTCTGCCTCAAAATGAGCGAGTTTGAGCCACTTGTACATTCAGGAAGTGTTCAGGAAAAGCAAAACAGCAGCAAAGAAACTCGACACAGAGGAAGATTTACACCTCACTGCCAACTAGCGTTTCGGAAGTGTTAATGCAGACCAACAGAGACAGCGTGCAGAAGTATAAATGCACAGCTACGGGCGTTGCATGCGCCGTGGGTTACGCCGGTCACTTGACGCAGAAGTATAAACCAGGCTTCAGTCAAAGCACTTGAAACAATATCCGTTTATTGGGTTTTATTCACCAATGTCAGTACATACCTCTCCACATGGTATCAGACTGGTTTCTAATCATAAATGCAAAAGACAGGCCAAAAAAATAAATCAATAAACTGCATAAACAATACTCCATAAATAAACACTAAATGCAAAACTGCATAAACAAACAATACTCCATAAACACAAAACTTTACCTTATAAATAAACACTACAAGAAAACACAACTCAGTTACACGCAGCCACAACACCATATGAGGAATCCAGAGCAGTGAAAGATGAGCATACTGCTACTCTGAAGCCACACTACTTAAAGGGGCTGATGATTAGAGTGATATGGTGCAGCTGTGAACCATGCGGTAGGCTTTCAATGCGTGCATCAGAGAGGTTTAAGAAACAGTGGGCAGGGCTTCAGTGAGCGTGTCACAGAAATTTTCTACAATGCCCCTTTTTAAAAGATGTCAAGTAAGTCTCTGATGTCTGGAGTGTGTTTGTAAAGTTTATACTCAAGAATGCAACACAAATAATCTGTTATAACTCTTTGAAACTGCCTCTTTTAGGCTTTGATACTAATTGGGGCGTTTGGGTGACTGTCGCTTTAAATTCAAATGAGATTGTGCTCTTTTGAAAAGAGGGCGGAGCTACAAATGCCTGTGTGTCAGCATAGTGGCAGATACAAAAACAAGACTAACTTCATATGCTTATGAGGGAGAGATGGTCTCTTATGGGCGGGGCTTTCTCCCCTCTGATGACACGTACAAAAGGAGATTGTAGAACAGAAGTGTTTCTGCAGACTGTTTTTTATCAAGTGTGTTTATAAGCAATGGGATTCATTATTTTTTACCATTAGAAGCTGGTTACATTCATCCACTGTTGCCACACAATTGTTCTTAATCACATTATAAAAGTAATATTTGCACAATAGGCGCCCTTTAAAATCCCTTTTTGTCTCTTTCAAGGGTCCTTTGATTGCAACCGCCTTCACCAATGGCTACCACTGAGGGTTGATGCGGTCCGCATCCAGCAGGAGAGCAGAATCACGATGATGGAGGAACTCCTCATCACTCCATTCAGGAGTTTACACCTTTTCTTTTCCTCTATTCTCTACTAACATCACTTTCCCTCATCCCGAGTCCTTTATAATATGCTGCCGTCTGTCTTTTTAAAAGAAAGAAATGAAGTATAAAAGATCGTCGAAACAATATTGTTTGATTGTACGCGCGGAAACACGCGAGGAGTTCTGTTTCCTTTTCGGGTTTTTATTTTATTTGATGTTTTGCTGACTGTTTTTAAACTGTTTTTACTGTACTCATGCTGTAACGGATGTTGTTGAGAAGGATGGAGAGAGAGAAAGAGAGAGAGGAGCGATAAAACTGGAAAAAGTCGAATATAAAAAAACGAACAAATATTGTGAGAACTGAAACAAAACCACAGGACGAAAATGTATATTTTGGTAGTGTTGCGCAGCATTTTTGTAAGCTGAATCGTTGATACGTCGTAAAAATTGGATTTAACATGAGAAATTATTCATTTTCTTTGTGAGGCGTTCATAAAAACGGTTTTCGGATTTACGAATAATTGACGATTTGCACAGAAAATGTGACCATGCTCATGTTGAGGCTCTTGATTCGGCTATTTTTGTGTAGATACTGTAAATATTGCATGGATTTGGGGAGGGGTTCGGATTGTACGATGGATGGGGTGGTGCGGGAGGGTCTTTATGGTTTTTTTTAACACGCAAACATCTTTCTTCACATTGACTCTTGTATTTCTGAGACTCGTTTCACAACCAGGTTGGGCTGATGCAGGCCTTCGGTTGTGCTTCTCTCACTTTCTACTCCATTTCTACTGAAAAACAATTAATGTTTTGGACTTTCTACATTTTCGAATCAAGCGATCTTTGTACAAATTGCTTCAGTTTTTGTACGACTCATGCTTGTGAGTTTGAAACGATTCGGAAACCATTTTGGATGTTTGCGGTCACAGAAAATAAGGTTGCGTTTTTCAAAAAAACAGATCTGGTCCCTTTTTTGGGAGAGAAAACACAATCTTAATTCGTTTAGTAGCCTCAGTTGGAAAGGTACGGCTGGTTAGGCTTCTCGTCATGCTGTTTTTGGAAATATATATTATATATATGAGTTTTGTTTTTGCGCATTGTACTTCTATTGTAAATTCCTTTCCCTTTCTCATCTTCTTTTGTTGACGGTACGACGCTGTTTTTAAAGAAATGAAGGACAAATTTACAAAGCAAAAGGAGTCTGAGCGCTGTTACATCTCAGTTTCTGTCTTGACTGCGAAAAATCTGTTTCTTCCACAGTGTTTTTGCTATTTTCTGTCTTAAATCAAGGTGCATTTAGTTGAGAAGTTAAATTATGTTCATATGACATTATGAATAGTGTCTCAAAAGATTGCTGTATAACAAATTAATATCTGGCAATCGGGTAAGAAATGTAAATGTACATTTACTTTGAATTCAATTTATTGTTCAGACCTTATTGACATATTTTGTATGTTTCAAGGAAAAATGAAAACAAGAAAAATCTTTGGACTAACATATACATTTGTTCTCGTTATTAACCAAAATCATGTTATTTGAATACATCTTTGCTTAAAATAGGGCCAAAAATGAAACGTATTATCCTTTTTATTTGTTTTGACCTAATCCTGAGTGTATTTGGGAGATTCTAAAACTAATTTTTGTTTTATAATCATGTGACATATGCCGTCATACAGAAAAGGTCATAGACTTTGAAATATAGTTTTCCAACTTGCGCAACTTTAAAAGGCATGCAGATAATTAATGTTCAAAACAACACTGAAATACACTGTAGAATATTCGAGATGCGTGCTGTAAGGGCTCCACCCACTTCTGGAAAGGAGGTGGGGAGACGTGCCTTATTTGCATTTAAAGAGACACAAAAACCAATTTAAGTAAAAATGTTGCTTCCAATTGTAATATTGGCATCTAAAGTATAGAATAATAAGGAATCTATGGCATATTTTCAGCTGATAATTTACATATACATTTTGAAAACACCTGCTTTATAAATAATGTCTTCAAATTTAGCTGTAAAACAAACTAATATCTGGCAATCGAGCCAGATATATAAACATACGTTTGACTTTGAATTAAGTTTATTGTTCAGACATTATTGACATATTGTTTTATGTTTAAAGGAAAAATAAAACAAGAAAAATCTCTGCCAGTTTTTGTTAGACTGGACTAAATTTGATATATATTTGCTTAAAATAAGACCAAAATTCAACCTTATCTCTATTAGTGTTTTGACCTAATCCTGAGTGTATTTGGCAGATTCTAAAACAAATGTTTGTTTTGTATTCATGTGACATATGCCATCATACAGCTGGCTTTTTGTTTATGGACTTCAGAATATAGTTTTCCAACTTGCATAACTTGCAGATAATTAACATTCAAGGCAAAACTGAAATACACTGAAGAATATCCGAGATGCGTGCTGTAAAGGCTCCACCTACTTCTGAAAAGGAGGTGGGGAGAAGCATCTAATTTGCATTTAAAGAGAATCAAAAACCAATTTAAATAGAAATGTTGCTTAAAATTGAATTATTGACATCTAAGGTTTAGAATAGCAAAACATTATGGCTTTTTTTTTTTTTGTTGTGAAAATTATACATTCTAAAAGCACCTGAGACTATTATTTTGTTTAAAAAAAGCAAATAAATAGCTCCCCATTGAAGTAAAAAAAAAGTAGTTACATTTTTTGAGAGGTGCACGTCAGCATCAGCCCCGGCTAGGGCTATGCGACTGCGTGAAGGCTTCCCCAGACCAAACGCATGTGCTTGACGCAGAAGTATAAATCAGCTATATGGATATCTGTAAGCTAGTGTTCACCAAAAAACTGACACAATTGGCATATATATATATATATATATATATATATATATATATATATATATATATATATATATATATATATATATATATAAATATATATAATTTATTTATTTATTTTTTTGGCCTCTTTTAGATAGCAAAGTAAAGACACAGGAAACGAAGTAGGAGAGAGAGACAAGGGTAGGTATGGGAAATGTCCTTGAGCCAGGATTGAACTCAAATATGTTGGCGCGTTAACCATTAGGCTATTGCGCCAATTGGATATAAACAGATATATATCTCTTTTTTGACCTGACCTCCTAGTTTAGTTTCTCATCAAATCTTCTGGCCAATCAAATGCTCTTTAGTATCTGATATGCCCCGCCCTCTTCCATACTATTTTTCATATCATAAGTTTGATCTTAATCATTCTCACTGGCAAAACTATGATGAAAACCAAATTCTATTGGCTATTTTTAAAAAGGGGAGGAGCTATTACATGTCCCGCCCCCTGTCTTCACCTTATCTTTCAGTTGAAATTGTCACATATTAAACAAGAATGCACATTTCATAGCACTTCATGAAACATTTAAGCATAAACCCAGTAGTCATTTTGCTTCTCAACAAATGCATCACGAATTTAAGAATGTTGAAATATTTGTCAGAAATCCTGTGGAAGAGTGTGATTTTTTTTTTTGCGCGGTGTTGTGGTTGTTTGCTAATATGTGTGTTGGTGTTGTCACGATACTGGAATTCGATACCAATCAATACTGAAATTTTAAAAATCCGTTTGAAACACTCCAGTGTCCCTGTATCTGTGGTTGCACGCATTATACAGCGGTGAGTTTGATGAACTGATGACCTTCACTGCCAATCACAGTCCTTTCTGTTGAGCACGTGAACACAACGACAAATCAGCGCTGTTTATAAACGCACTCAAATGTTCGCTGGGAATGAAGTTTTTAAAATTTTCTGTATGGATTGGTATCTAATTCCAGTATCGTGACAACCCTAATGTGTGTTCGTGTGTGTATGAGAGTGTAAGTTTGCGGCGACTGCTTCACGTAGACTGAAGTACGGATGTACACATTGCTAGTTTACATGCATTCAACTGCCACCTTTGAAACTGTCCGGTCTCCGTCGGTAAACGAGCTCGTTTGTGACATCATCGCTTCTCCATTGAGGCTCCTCTGGTCAAATTGATTCATTAATCTCTGCGCAAAAATGATTTACTTATTTGCATTAATATCAAGTCTTCCGTTTGACACGTAGCCTCATTTTTGGAGTGGTGTTGTTCATATCGATGATTGAAACCGAGGGGGACGCCTCACAAAAACTACTGCACGGCACACACTGTAACTATTTAACCAACGAAAAATAAGCAATAAGTTATTTTTTTGAACTCAAGTAATAATGAACGCCGGTACCGGTGGTGCGATTTTTATGTGGCATTAAGAATTATTTTTCAGAAAAAAAAAGATAATTAAAGAAGCTATATTTTTCAAGATCCGTTTGAAGCCCTTGTAAGTGTGTGAGATTTCTACAGTACGTGTTGGCTGTTTGTTTTGGATGAAAGGGGATCAGCGGTGGTTTTGGTGTAAGCATCAGAAGGCTGGCGCTCCGTCTCGCTGCTGTGGAGCCGCACGCCGACACTGTGACCTGATGCTCCGCTCGCGCCCTTTACTGTATTTTTTTTATTTTTCACCTCTGGAAATTTTTCAAATAAAAAGATCCTAATAAATTATTTTAAAACATTCCATTTGACGCCTTCTGTATTTGCGTTTTTCTTCTTGTTGATAGTTGGGATGGATCTGTCCCATATACAGTTGAAGTCAGAATTATTAGCCCCCCTTAAATTGTTGTTTCTTTTTTAAATATTTCCCAAATGATGTTTAACTGAGCAAGGAAATGTTCACAGTATGTCTAATAATATTTTTTCTTCTGTAGAAAATCTTACTTGCTTTATTTCAGCTAGAATAAAAGCAGTTTTTAATTTTTTAAAACCATTTTGGGGACAAAAGTAATAATCCCTTTAGGCATTTCCCCCCCCTATAATCTACAGAACAAACCATCATTATACATTAACTTGCCTAATTACCCTATCCTGCCTAGTTAACCTAATTAACCTAGTTAAGCCTTTAAATGTCACTTTAAGCTGTATAGAAGTGTCTTGAAAAATATCTAGGCAAATATTATTTACTGTCATCATGACAAAGGTAAAATAAGTCAGCGATTAAAAAAGAGTTATTAAAACTATTATGTTTAGAAATGTGTAGAAAAAATCTTCTCCGTTAAACAGAAATCGTTGAAAAAATAAACAGGGGGCTAATTATTCTGATTTCAGCTGTATATTAAATATGCATATTTACAAATATACACCTTATATCATTACATATATGACATACAAGTTCATGGTTGGATTTACATGGACTACATTTGTAACATGTATTTCAAAATATTGCAAAAATGGCAGTTTATCTATACTATTATTATTATTATTATATATTATTTTCAACCAATGGGATTGCAAATATGTACATATATGATCAAATATATTAGTGGATATATTAGTGGCCAGACTGGTTCCAGCAGATAGAAAGGCAACAGTAACTCAAATAACCACTTTTTACAACCGAGGTCTGCAGAAGAGCATCTCTGAACACACAACACGTCCAACCTTGAGGCGGATGGGCTACAGCAGCAGAAGACCACACCGTGTGCCACTCCTGTCAGCTAAAAACAGGAAACTGAGGCTACAATTCACACAGGCTCACCAAAACTGGACAATAGAAGATTGGAGAAATCTTGCCTGGTCTGATGAGTCTCCATCCTGCCTTGTGTCAATGGTTCAGGTTGGTGGTGGTGGTGTAATGGTGTTGGGGATATTTTCTTGGCACACTTTGGGCCCATTAGTTGCAATCGAGCATCGTGTCAATGCCACAGCCTACCTGAGTATTGCTGCTGACCATGTCCATCCCTTTATGACCACAGTGTAGCCAACTAGACATCTTCTGACTTGCCTACAGCACTTATACTGACCAAATGTAAATTTAAATGGCCACTTCCAGCAGGATAACACACCATGTCATAAAGCTTGAATCATCTCAGGCTGGTTTCTTGAACATGACAATGAGTTCACTGTACTCAAACAACCTCTACAATCACCATAACTCAATCCAATAGAGCACCTTTGGGATGTGGTGGAACGGGAGATTCGCATATTGTATCTTCACACCACACAGATTGTGGGGCCGTTCTTCATCAATGGAAACCTCAAGGCCACTGGATATTTGACATGATGATGTGTTTCCCTCTTTATGCACTGAAGCTGGCACTTTCCCTGAGTTTGTCCAGCAAGATGGTGCACCACCAAATTATGGCTGTCAGGTCCGAGCATTCCTAGATGAACAGTTTCCTGAAAAGTGGATTGGTCGTCATGGCCCAGTTGAATGGCCCCCAAGGTCTCCTGATCTGACCCCTTTGACTTTTATCTCTGGGGTCATTTGCAGGCAATTGTCTATGGTGTGAAGATACAAGATGTGCAGCACCTGAAACTACAGATACTGGTTAAAACCAAGCACACCATTGTTTTTCTTGTGAAATTCCCCATAAGTTTGATGTGTCAAATGACCCTCTTCCTATTGAAAAACACAAAAGTTGGATCCAAGATGGCCGACTTCAAAATGGCCACCACAGTCACCACCCATCTTGAAAAGTTTGCCCCACATATACTAATGTACCACAAGCAGGACGTTAATATCACCAACCATTCTCGCTCTATTAGGGTGTATCCATGTAAATGGCCCACCCTGTATATTATTATAACATTTTATTGTTAATGTTACTAAAATATATTATTATAATTATTAGTGTTATGAAAGTATGGAATAATATCTCTAATATTTGACAAGTATATAACATTATATATTTGGAAAGTATATTTTATAATGTCAGTATTAACAGACAGTGCACTCTGCTCATGCTTAAATATCCAGTTAGATATATTAAAAATATTATTAAGTTAATACTATTTAGTCATATATACAGTTGAAACCAGAAGCTTACAAACACTGTAAAATAACCATTAAAAAAAGTCAGATGTTAATGTGACTGAACTTTTTCTCTTTTAGGTAAGTTAGGAGTGTCACATTTATTTCTGTTCTGCTTAATAGCAGAGTAATGAGAGAGATATGTTTTGAGAAAGTGTTTTAACTTTTCCGGTTCTGGTTTTGGAAGTTTCCGATTGGCTAATTGACAACATTTGAGTTAATTGGAGGCACAACTGTAGAAAAGTATTTAAGGAAAACCTCAAACACACTGCTTTCTTGTGTGACAACATGGGAAAATCAACAAGCCAGAATCAACAAAAAGACCAGATTACAATTAGCTAAATGACTCTGGGAAAAAGACTAATGTGTGGAGACATGTCCTGTGGTCTAATGGAACTAAGAATGAACTGTTTGGCCAAAATGACCAGTGTTACATTGGGAGGACAAAGGGGAAAGCTTACAAGTCTAGAAACACCATCCCATCTGTGAAGTATGGGGGCGACAGCATCATGTTGTGGGGCTGTTTTGCTGCAGTCACTGGTCCACTTCACAGCATAGATGGCATCATGAAGACAGAACATTATGTAGAAATACTGAAGCAACATCTCAAGACATCAGCCAGGAGATGAAAACTTGGCCACAAATGGGTCTTCCAAACAGACCATGACCCTAAGCATACTGCCAAATTAGTTAAAATGAGCTTTAAGGACAACAGAGTGAATGTTTTGGAGTGGCCATCACAAAGCCCTGAGCTCAATCCTGTAGAAAATTTGTGGGCAGAGTTGAAAAAGCTTGTGCGAGCAAATCTGACTCAGTTATACCAATTCTGTCAGGAGGAATGGGCCAAAATTCCTTCAAAGTATTGTGATAAGCTTGTGGAAGGACACCCAAAACATTTGACCAAAGTTATACAGTTTAAAAGCAAAGCTAAAAAAAATACCATTAAATGAATGTGTAAACTTTTGACTATCTAGAAATGAATGAAAAAGTAATCCTGACGGACCTAAAATAGTAAACGTTTAGTATGATTTACCATCAGACATTTAAAAAAAAAATGGTTCTGTTCCTTTTTTTAGAGTGTATGTGAAACTTCTGGTTTCAGCTGCTGTCCAGCATAAATTTGTGAATAATTGCATACACTCAGCATTGTCAGTTTAAATTGTTCACAAAACTACAGCGCAATTCCAGCTTGCCGAGTAAACAAACAAGCGAACGGCCATCCATAAACCATCCGACCCTTGGAGACATGGGAAAAGACGAGCATTTGATACAACACACATTTGATACCCTGTGACCCCAATACCACACACATACACACGCACACACAAATGATTCTAGACATTTCTGTTCTCACACTATTATTAGTCTAGATTGATTCAGGCCATCTTAGAGTCAATTTATAGATGCATACATTTGCCAAACTATTATTGAGAAACGCAGGATAAAATCCAAACACACACACACATACACACACTGCTGATCTGGAATCCATCCAATCGAAAGTGTCACCCATATTTTAGTCTCTGATCCCATTACTCACGGCCTCAAGCACCCTCCCACCCAAATCACTCCTCATCTGCTTTTCGGACTCTCCAACAGCTTTCATTGACCTCCAGTGGATTTATTCACCCGTCAGTAGTTCTTGGGGATTTTCATCTGACTTCAGCTGTATTTGTGTTTGCCATCATGGAGAAAGAGAAGGGCTCTCTGAGCGGCAGCATGGATCTGTATCGCAGCTGGTTCGGTCCTTCAACTCCAAGACCCCCTCTAAAAAACTACCTGCTCCTGACCATCCTCACCTGCTTCTGTCCGGCTTACCCCGTCAACATTTTAGCCCTCGTCTTCTCTGTAATGGTGAGCAAAGTATTCTGAATGCATTCACTAACTGTTTTGATTCTGTTAGCTCACATTGCTTGCTTTGTGGTGAACATTTGATCCGTGCATGTCATTAGGAAAAGAAAGTGTTTGCCCATGTAATCTTTAATTGAGAAAATGCACTTCCTGTTTGTTTTCAGTTAAATTCTCAGATGTCTGAGGTAGTGGGCGTGGCTAACATACTTAACCACGCCCATCCAGCTTTCGGTTTTGACAACAAACAGATGTGGTGAGAATGAGGAGTCTGTTCGAGTGTAATAACTCTCCCCAAACCCTTTTCCAGAACTTTCTGGATGAAATGCCTACTTTACTACACCCAATCAGATTGAAAAAAAAAAAAAAAAAAAAAAAGGCCACGCCAACTATTTTCTAATTTAAAATACACTGTAAAAAAATCCAGATTTTTCACAATATTTTACTGCAATTTTTCACAGTAAATTACATTAGTATCACTTTACAGGATTGAACTAACAATAACAATGTTATTACAAACCCAAAAACAATTTGGCTGCATCTTCAAAAACAACTAAAAAGAAAAATCATCTTGTTTTGAAATGACATAAATGTCATAGTAAATTTTCATTTTTGGGTGCACTGCACCTTTAATTTAATCAGGTTAATATGAAAATATTAAATACATTTTAATGAACATAACTTTGTGCTTAGCCAAAAATGTAATAAACTGAAACAAAAGTAATTGATTTATTTTAAAGTCAGGGTAAATGTCAGAATGACTAGCCAAGAAAAGCCTGCTTCTCAGTAAAATATGGTTAGTTCTTCAAGATAATACTATGAAATCACAGTAATGGACTTTACTATCTACTGTGAAGTTACTGTGTGACTGTAATTTCACAATAATGTAATGTACCAAAATCACAGTAAATTACTGTGAACTACCTCTCTAAGTAATTTGCTGTGAATTTACATACAGTATTTTATTGTGAAAGTAATGCAATTGTTAGCCAGTAATTTACTGTTAATTTAGACCGTACTTACACTAGGTACAGTTGCCCAAAAACTCAACCCACAAATGGGCTTCGGCACGCTTACGTCATCGCTGCTGCGCTCTTCAGTGAGAAGCGCTCTCTCACTCAGCAGCACAGTGAAGATTTCTCTAGTTATATCGTGTCAGTCGTTTGATATGCAGTGACATGCGGTCAAATATTTCGCCAAACAGTCCTTAGGGATGCGGTGACACGCAGTCAGATATTTCACCGGACAGATTCGCCACTTTTGGCGCTCATAAACAATCATAAAGCTCTCGTGCTGCAGGAATGAGGAGGTCTGCTGAAGGCGCGCAGCTGTCATGCAGTGAGGAGTTCTCGTCTTTAATAAACTACGGCAGTTTGCATTCACTGAACAGTAAGAATGATTAATAAATCCATATGAAACAGTCCCTTAAAAGTCACGTCTGGCTTTCAGTTTCGGGCTTTGGTGCGTTTTGCACTCACACACAAGCCCAAGTGAACCCGATTCAGCGCCCTCACACTTCTCAAACGATCCGGGAAACGGGCCTGGGCACGGTACGGATGGCATAGTGTGAGTAGGCCCTTAAGGTAAATTTTTTTTTTACAGTGTAGGGTTTCTCTTGGAACTGCGCCACAATATGAAAAAAAAAAGGTGGCAGTTTCTAGTTCATGCGAACTTTAAGGGCTAGTTCACACCAAAAATTTTAATCTGTGATTAATTGATCACCCTCATGTGGTTTTAATCCACTGAGACCTTCGTTCATCTTCAGAACACAAATGAAGATATTTTAGATGGAATTCCGGAGCTCTCTGATCCTCCATGATTCAATTGTCAGCGACAAAGCAGCTTAACATTGAAGTTCTAGTAGATTGAAAGTGTGTCAGTTCAGTTTTCAGAGATGAGGTTTAGTTCAGTTTGGTTTCATTTTCGCTGCTGAAAGTCCACCACTGAAGAGCAAGACAGCAATGGCTCTGAGATGTTTAACCTCCTAGGGCTTAGTGGCCACACATGTGAACAGCACATTCAAGCTCTTAAGTGGCTATTTAAAATACTTTGAATGTTTTATATTTTGTTCCAGACATACTGTCAACCTGCAACTGTTTTGACATATGAAATGTCCCAAACACTATTTTTAACTGTCCAAAATGGGGAAAGAATGTTTTTTTTTCACTCTCTGATATAGTCAAATCATATTTAAAAAGTTATATGTTATAGATATATATACAGTAAAAAAAAACAGTCAGGAAAGTGTTTTATGTAAATTCAGACCACAAGTCCACATATATGGACATAATTTTTCTCTAAAAGTACATCAAATCAAAGGATGATACTTATGTTTTTATTTTAATTATGTTCCAATAAGCCCAAAATGCAAAGAGAAATAAAAAATGCATGTAAAAAAAAACACCTTTGGGCCTTAAGCCTGGTTTATACTTCTGTGTGGAGTGATTGGCGTGACCCACGGTGCAAGCCTTGTGCATTGCCGTGCATTTATACTTCTGCTCTCTGTTTGTGTTCCTCTGCAATAACACTTCCGAAACGCTAGCTGGCAGTGAAGTGTTTATGTTCCTCTCGAGTTTCTTCGGTGGTGTTTTGTTTTTTTTGAACACTTCCTTAATGTACAAGTGGTTCACACTCGCTCATTTCGATTGAGGAACCGGTGGACGTGCAACAACTTTAACCATGAGGTAAACACAAAACAAAACTTTCCAGCTGAAGCTCCTTCATGTGACTGGTTCCTTTATAAACACTCGCTCCAACGGACTCCCGTGGCTCTCGGTCCCGCACAGACTCATCAGCGCTACCAAGCCAACCAGTCACAAAGCTTGCACTACGGGTAGTTTTGACGTGTGGTAACATTTTTTGAGAGGTGACGGCCACGGCAAGGACTCTGTGTCCATGTAGGCTGCGCCGTAGCATACGCGTGCACTTGATGCAGAAGTATAAATCAGCCTTTAAGAGGTTAAAGTACTCAAAAGAAACATTGTCAAAACATTTAATGTGACTTCAGTGTTTCAACTGTAATCATACAAAGCTCCAAGAACAGTTTTGTGCACCCCAAAAAACTACAACAATGACTTTATTCTCTGTCATATGTCTTCCATGTCAGATTAGGGTGCACATTTACTATGGGTAAACAGACTTTGGAGTGGCCTAGTCAAAGTCCTGATCTAAATGCAATTGAGATACTTTGGCATGACCTTAAAAAAGAGGTTAATGCTCGAAAATACTCCAATGTGGCTGAATTACAACAATTCTGCAAAATGAGAGGGGCAAAATTCCTTCACAGGGCTATAACAGACACATTGCAAGTTCTCAAAAACGCTTGATTGCAGTTGTTGCTACTAATGCTGGCACAACCCTATTACGTTTAGGGGCAAACACTTTCTCACGCAGAGCTTTGCAGTTTTGTAGTTTGTTTTCCCTTAATTATGAAAGCCTTAATTTCAAAACAGCATGATGTGTTTACTTGTGTTATATTTAACTAATATTTAAATTTGTTCGATGATTTAAAACAATCAAGTGTAACAAATATAAAATCAATAAAGGAGCACTTTTTAACTGTTTATATATATATATATATACATATATATATATATATATATATATATATATATATATATATATATATATATATATATATATATATATATATATATATATATATATATACACACAGTTAAAGTCAGAATTTTTTTTCTTCTTTCTTAAATATTTTCCAAATGATGTTTAACAGAGCAAGGACATTTTCACAGTATGTCTGATAATATTTTGTCTTCTGGAGAAAGTCTTATTTGTTTTATTTTGGCTAGAATAAAAGCCGTTTTGAATTTTTTATTAACCATTTTAGGGGAAAAAAATTACTTGCCCCTTACAAAGCTGTATAGAAGTGTCTTGAAAAAAATCTAGTAAAATATTATTTACAGTCGCCATGGTAAAGATAAAATAAATCAGTTATTAGAAATGAGTTATTAAAATTATTATGTTTAGAAATGTGTTGAAATTATCTTCTCTCCATTAAACAGAAATTAGGGGAAAAAATAAACAAGCGGTCTAATAATTTAGGGGGGCTTTAAGACACTTCTATACAGCTTAAAGTGACATTTAAAGGCCTAACTAGATTAATTAGGTTAACTAAGCAGGTTAGGGTAATTATGCAAGTTATTGTATAACGATGGTTTGTTCTGTAGACTATTGAAACAGAAATTTGCCTAAAAGGGGTTAATAATTTTGTCCCTAAAATGGTTTTAAAAAAATAAAAATGAAGTGTTTCATCATGTCAGATTCAAACTGTTTGTTGTGTTTTCTACAGTCCAGGAACAGTTATGATCAGGGAGATTATGAGGGTTCGAGGCGTTTAGGGAAGATGGCTTTTTATGTGTCCATCGCCTCCATCATCATCGGCATCCTCATCATCAGCATCTTCTGCGCTGTGCACATCAGCTCGGTAACACTTTTACTACACCTCAGTGCTGAATTTGATTGAGTTTCAAGTATGTGTCTTTATTTGAATGAACGAGTGAATCGAATGAGCTAAAACAGAAATGTGGATCAGAATGAAATGAGTTGCTGCCTTATTTTATATATATTTTTGTTAAACCAAATCAACATTGCAAGTTCTTTGAACTTAAATTGACATTAAACTGACTCAAAATATGTCTTGAAAAATGGTTGACTTTAGCAAGTTAAAGTTACATAAAAGTCTATTGTCATGAGTGTTACTGATCATATTTTTGTTTGCATATCTGCATCAAATTAAATTTGCATTTATACATAGGCAACATTACATGCTTCAAATAATTATTTTAATATGAGGGTGAGCAACTTTATTATTTATTAAAATAATTAATGTTCCAGTGTTTAAACAATTGGCTGGCAAGATCATTAGTCTTTTGCTACATAATCTATTTGCTACATAAACTATTGGAATATATATATATATATATATATATATATATATATATATATATATATATATATATATATATATATATATATATATATATATGACAAAAGTCTTGTCATCTATTCCAGTTTTAAGAGCAACAAATAATAACTTGACTTAGTTAATCATTTGGAAACGTGTCAGAAGTTGGATTTTTCATCATCTGTTGAACTGCATCCCAATCATTACAAATACTGCAGACCTACTGAAACCCGCATGGACCCAAGATTCTCACTGAAATCAGTCAAGTTTGTTGAAAGAAAAATTATGGTTTGTGGTTACATTCGGTATGGGGGCGTGCGAGAGATCTGCAGAGTGGATGGCAACATTAACAGCCTGAGGTATCAAGGCATTTGTGCTGCCCATTACATTACAAACCACAGGAGAGGGCAAATTCTTTAGCAGGATAGCGCTCATCTCATACTTCAGCCTCCACATCAAAGTTCCTGAAAGCAAAGAAGGTCAAGGTGCTCCAAGAGTGACCAGCCCAGTCACCAGATACAAACATTATTGAGCATGTCTGGAGTAAGTTGGAGGAGGAGGCATAGAAGATGAATTCAAAGACTCTTGATGAACTCTGGGAGTCCTGCAGGAACGCTTTCTTTGCCATTCCAGATGACTTTATTAATCAGTGATTTGAGTCATTGCAGAGATGTATGGATGCAGTCCTCCAAGCTCATGATGGAGTCAGACTCAATATTCATTCTGTCTCCACTGCAGCAGGACTTTATATTCTATACTGGACATTATTTCTGTTCAGTGACAAGACTTATGTCTCAGCAAAGTCAGAGCTTACTGTCCTAATGAAATAATAAAAAATCAAGGCATGATTATATATTATTTTAGTGAAATAAGTGTCATCTAGAGACCTTTGCCTTTCAAATAAGACACTTTTGATACCAAATGATCAACTAGAAGTCAAGTTATTATTTGGTGTTCCTAAAACTTGGATAGGCGACAAGACTTTGTCAGTTATTGAAAAAAAAAAAAAATTATATATATATATATATATATATATATATATATATATATATATATATATATATATATATATATATATATATATATATATATATATATATAGTAACGGTTCAAAAATAAGAGTCAAAGAGGATCCAAATGCAAGTGATGAAGTTTATTTGACCAAGTCAAAATAAACAAACAATGAAAGTGACAGGCTAGGAGGACGACGAACACAGGGCAGGAGCAGACAGGAAAACAGGGTCCAGATAAATCTCCTCAGGGGCCTGAGCACAGATATCACACATAAGAACAGGTGTAACGAACTGACAAAGAAACATAGAAACGTCGCCCTGATATAGGCCTAATAATGAGCTTCAGCTGGCGTGTAATTAGCCCAGCTGAGTGTCGTCATATCATGTGAGCATAACAAATACACATGGACAACCAAAACAAAACAAACCCATGTGATCAAACATACACTCCGGAAAAGCGCACAAACCTGCAACCGTGACATATATATATATATATATATATATATATATATATATATATATATATATATATATATATATATATATATATATTTGTGTGGGTATAAAAACTATAAAGTGATTTTATATAGATAGAAAACATTAAATGCGAGTAAAATGTCTACTTTGAAAAATTTTAATCTGTGGGGAAAAACTGTATTACAATTGATCCTTGGAAACCTCTTTGATGACGTCTTTAACCCAGATCCTCAAAAACACATAAACATCAATCAAATAATGACTAGTTTATCTTTTCATAACAGAAGATGTAGGTATAATTAGCATTGTTTTCTATCATGTGTTTATTATATTAAATATTTCTTGTTTTATTATTCTACAAATGAAGACAACCAAATTAGTTGATCACCCGACAAAAGTCAGTTGACTTACTTCTTTTCAGATATGTTCAGATACTTTTCTGACATATGTCTTCTTTTTGGTTTTAGCAGAAGGAATAAGGTTGGGGTGTTTTTGTCCTGCTGTCCTCTGAAGGATGATGAACGTCGATTTTTAGCATGAAACCAATAGCAGGACTGATCCAGCACAGGACAAGGTCTGCTCTTCTAATGCAGCATGCATATACTGTAGAAAAGAGAGATGAGCTAGAAAAGTTGCTGTTTTTCACTATTATTGTATGCACTTTTAAATCTGTGATTTTGTACATTTAATATATTTTGCATTCATGCCAAAACACTGAATATGTAAATAACTGTGTAACTCATGCATGTCTCATAAATGCTCTGTGACAACTAGTCCTAAAATATATCAATTCAGGTTTAAGGAGTTTCATTGCAAAAAATAATGACACTAAACAAAAAAATGTGATTACAGCCCAGCACACTGTTTACAGTCCTCAAGTCTTAAAGGGGATGTAAAATAAGACTCTGATTTTGTATCTTCAAAATTACATAAACATCTGTCAAATAATGACTAGTTTATAATTTCATAACAGATGTAGGTATAATTATCATTATTTTCTATCATTTGTTTACAGCACAGCACAGTTTACAGTCCTTAAGTCTTAAAGGAGATGTAAAATAAGACTCTGGTGTTCCTAGAGAGTGTGTGTGTAAAATTTCAGCTCAAAATACCACACAGCTAATGTTTTATAGCTCTCTGAAACGGACCCTTTTAGGCTTTGATCCTAATTGTGCCATTTTGCTGACTGTCGCTTTGAATTCAAATGAGATGATGCTCTTTTCAAAAGAGGGCGGAGCTACCAGCATGATCTCACGGGAAAATGTAAGTATTTTACGTTTTGCCAGTTGAGTGGCTAGTTCAGTCGTACGAAATTGTATGATTTTAAAAAGGAGGCGTGGCACCTAACCCCTCCCCTAAACCCAACCGTCATTGGGGGATGAGTAAATCATACTAAATTGTGCGAATTAGATCGTACGAATTCATACGAATAAGCCACGAAAATCAAATAAGCCATACGAATAAGCCATACGAAAATCAAAAAGTTACGAATTGCCTTGAGATTGTGTTGGAGCTACATATGCCTGTGTGTCAGCATAGTGTCAGATTCAAAAACAAGACTTACCTCATATGCTTATGAGGATGAGATAGTCACTAATGGGCGGGGTTTTCCTCCTCTGATGACACGTACAAAGGTAGAATGTCAATCAAAGTGTTTCTGCAGTGTTTTATAAGTGTGATTATAAAAAATTTAATGTATACATACAATTAGAAGCTGGTTATATTCACACACTGCTGCCACACAACCTTGTTTACACCTCTTATACATGTGATTTTTGCATAATAGGTGCCCTTTGACAGGTTTTTAATTTGAATTAAAAATTAGTAACGTGGATATATTGAATATGTAAATATGATTTTTTGTTTTTGTTTCTTAATGTTTTAATCTGCCAGCAGATCAGGAAAATGATAATAAAAGCTCTTAATTTTAAAAGGTTTTTAGATTTCTTTTGAAAGCACAGATTGTGTTCGAGTCAGTCTAAACAGGTTTTACTCATGTATTAGTTTATTGTAGAGCGAGTCTATGTTTGTGTTGTCAAATATTTTAGAAAGAGCACAATTTTTGGATTAAATGTTTCAATGAATCTGTCACATTTAAATAAAATTATTATATAAAGCACAATTTATATGAGTATTTTTGTGTGTGTAACAGAGGCCAGATAGAAAAGGTATGTGCAGGTAAACCTCACTGCAGGAAGAACCACACTCCGGTTTGATTTCAGCTCAGAGTGGGTTGGGTGGTGTAAGATCAGTTACATTAGTGACGTGACTAGGATGGGAAAGAGGTTTAGGGCAGTGAGTGTAGGAGAGGCCAGCTAATGAAGTTCAATTCAATTCAGCTTTATTTGTACAGCGCTTTTACAATGTAGATTGTGTCAAAGCAGCTTCACATAAATTGTCATAGTAACTGGAACAGTGTAGTTCAGTTTTTAGTGTTTAAGTTCAGTTCATTTCAGTTTATCTCAGTTCAGTGTGATTTAAAATCATTACTGAGAGTTCAAACACTGAAGAGCAAATTCATCGATGCGTAGCTCTACCAATCCTGAACCATGCGAGCCAGTGGCGACAGCGGAGAGGGAAAAAAACTTCACCTGATAGGAGAGTGAAGAAAAAAAACCTTGAGGGAACCAAACTCAGTTGGGCACGACCATTTTAATTTCTCCGCTGGCCAAAAGTCTTGTGCAGAGCTTCAGTCACCGCGGTGGAGGCTGGAAGGTGGCCTCAGCGAAGACTCGTCTGTCATGGAGCGTCGCTGGAATCAGACTCATGTTCTCCACTCCCCATGACCATCAGCGCAGCAGCAGCTCAGGATATGGCCTGGTCCCGGATATAGAAACCTTGGGATCATCTCGTCGCTGGTGCAGGTAAACCCCACTCCTCTGAGCACCTAAAGGTGCTCTGGCAACAGACACTAGAGGTCATGGTCTTTAGCCTCTTTGTTAGAGCAACTGACTCCCATGCGAGAAGAGTCGCCTGTTCAATGTCAGCTCGGAGCGGGTTGGATGGTGTAGGACTGGCGGGGGTTACATGTGCATTAAAAATATTTAAAGTTTAAAACAGCTGTCCTCGCAAACATTTCTGAATTCTTTTTTTTTTTGTAATTGATTCAGTGATTCAATTAGTCACTGTTCACCTTTATTTGTGTAGCGCTTTTACAATGTAGATTGTGTCAAATCAGCTTCACAAAGAAGATCGTAGTAAATTGAAACAGTGTCAGCTTAATTTTCAGAGTTTAAGTTCAGTTCAGTTTAGCTCAGTTCAGTATGGTTTAATACAATAATATGTACCTTTAGGGACCTGTTAATATACCTTTTCAAAAGGTACCGCTCCAGTGTCAGATTTTGTACCTTTATTTCTGAGAGTGCGTGTAGTGGTTTGCAGGAAAAAACAACATTAAAGGCAACATAAGTGATTAACTCCACTAGAGGGCGTGTAACCACAACAAACAAAGCCGTATTTTGATGATGTCATGACTGAATGTGGAATCATGGGAGTTACATGCTACATGACTGTAGAAATCATGGTGATGGTTGAGCTGAAGTATTCAACACCTATTTTCTTGATAGTATGAAGCAGAGTATGCTGAGTATATTTACTGTATGTTTAATAAATGCATAGTGCTGGTTTTATTTCCAAAAGTACCAGAGTATGAAAAAGAGTAGGGGTTTCACTCCGGCATCCTGGCCAAATTTGCCCACTGGCCTCTGTCCATCATGGCCTCCAAACCCTCCCTATGTCATAACTGGCTTCATCACTCTGTCTCCTCTCCACCAATCAGCTGGTTTGTGGTGTGTGATCTGGTGCAAAATGGCTGCCGTCGCGTCATCCAGGTGGATGCTGAACACTAGTGGTGGATGAGGAGATTCCCCCCTATTGAGTGCCCTGAAAATGTAAGGAATTATTATTAGTATTTAGCGGTGTCAAAATTAATCGTTCCTTCTGTGCACTGCGATGCAGACGCGGACAATTCGGTATCGGTTCAGTAATAATCATAACCGGTTATTACTGACGTCATTTACCTCATATGCGCTCTGTCGCGAGGGAGGCGAGCGCGAGTATTTACAGCGCTTTAACTACTTAAAACTCATAAACTGTGCACAATTTCACTGTGTGTGTTTGCTGGATCAGTCTTTCACTGACATATACAACAATAGCCCCTATTTCACTGAGATCGAGAGAATGAAAGTAGCCTACTCCATCTCTCTCTCTTTCTCACACACACACAGTGGCCCATTTGACCTGCTGGCGTGGCTTTTCTTCTCCTCTCGGCTGTTTTACAGCGTTACTTTTGCAGCCAGAAGCGAGCACATGTCTGCAGAGTTTTCTCCACCGTGTCTATCATACATCAGCTGTGAGATCGCCGCTGCCGCCTGCCGCTTATCCGTATCACTCATCTGTGAAGAGCGCAGCGCGCAAGAGCCAATCGCAACCGTTTTTGTTGAGGGTGTGACCAATCAAAGGGGTGTAAGAGAACTAGACAAGGATCAGAAATTGAGCTGGATATTTATATTTGTTTATATTATTTGCTAAATGCTCGTTTTCTTTAAAGTTACAGTTTATATATCTGACTGTTTGTATTAAATGACAAAATTGTATTACAAATAGTATATAAATATAAATATATTCATACATTTTAATACAAGAAATGCTGCTGTGAGGAAAATATAAAACTGTGTATGGAAAGCACCGTCAATGCACCGTGATGCACCGAAATATCAAATTGAACCGAATCGATGGCATGATAATCGTAACCGAACCGAACCGTGAGACTTGTGTAGGTTCACAGCTCTATTAGTATTGTTTTGATGCACACAATATTCAATTTTTTTTAATGTTCACAACTAAAGACAGTTTCACATTGACTCGCTGATCCAATATCCGGCTTATTCTCAGATAATGTATCTGCAGATATTTTCTGTCTTGAATACGTCTGCACTGTAGGAAAAAATGCTAGATTCACACACTCGATATGTGTTGAGACAACATAAAGGATTTAGTTTTAACAAATTTAAGTTGATTGAACATAAAACAGTTAAGTTGTCCCCAAAAACCTCAATTGTGTTGATTCAGCTCCTTTTAAATAAGTAATCCGAACAAACAGCCAGTGGTGGAAAGAGTACTGAAAAATCATACTCAAGTAACATTACTTGCCTAAAAATGTAGTGCGAGTAGAGTAAAAGTATCTGTTGTAAATATTACTCAAAGTAGGAGTAAAAAGTAGCCCTTTTAAAAGTACTCATGAGTAGTGATGCTGTGAAAAGCTGATGCGTTTACATGTAATTTTTGGATGTGTGTAAACGTAACATTCTGTAGTGCATGTGTCACGAAATGGGGAAAGATCACTAAATGCAGAAATCCAAGTGCAGCAATTTATTAACAAAAAGACAAAGGCATCCAAAAAGACAGATTTCCAAATCTTGCACAGAACTAGAAGCAAGATACAAAAACTAGATGACCAGTCGAAGTAACTGGCAAAAGTACAAAAACGGGTAAATACTAGGGATGGCTGACGTGAAACTGATGTTTCGACACAGTGTCGAGATCCCGAAGCGCAAGTGTTTCGAAACACTGCACCAAAGCATGATCCGAAGCACCCAAGTCACGTGACTAAAGTGTTTCGAAACACCTAATCACGTGACTAAAGCGATTCAAAGCATCGATCAGCTTAGAAACGTTTCGAGACCTGGCGAATCCTCATTTGACTGCCAAGGTCATCAATCAATGTCTGTGTCATATGGCTTAGAGGACTTTGTGTTTGGTCCTTGATCCTATGCTTTGCATGATGTTTTGGGTTCGAATCCCGACTTGTACAAATACTCTGAAATCATGGTTTTATGAATTTAATCATGTTTCTGTTTTGTGTAGCCTAAATAGGATACAGCCGCAGTTACGCCATCAATTTAGCATCATTTTTGTAACACTGTAAAACAATAATAAATATTTTTACAGTATGGATGGGTTTAGGTAGACATTAATAAAATACAATAAATGGGAAATTTAATGAATAATATAAATAATTCTTGATAACTTCAGGCCACCGTTTTTGATCTAGCAACAACCCTGTTTTAAGAAAAAAACAAGACATATTTATTCACAAATTGTTCATTCGGATATCAGACCAATGTTAAAACAAAACGATACAAGAGCAAAGCATTACCAATTGGTTTTAAAAACAACTGTCATAGTCTGGCTTCGAAACCTATTAACCCCGTATGGAAGTCTGACACCTTAACCACTATACTATGTTACTTAAAAGATTCATTATACAAAGTTGGGCTTAATCCCTCAATTTGTTCAACTGTTCTTTGCTGAAGCTGTTTTAGTGCAATACATAAAAAAATGACCACTAGATGTCACTGTAGAGTGGGGTTTCGAAACGTTTCGAAGCTTCGACACATTTGCTTCGACTGTTTCAGTGTTTCACGAAGCCTCGCTTTGCCCACCACTAGTAAATACAAGGACAGGGTAGGAGTGCTAACAAGTGCTAACAAAAACAAACACAAACAGGAATCCAAGAATAATCGTAATACAAAAAAAAAACTAGATAACCAGACAAACATACCAGACGTGAGGAACTAACAAAATCCTAAGGCAACTAAAACAGAGGACAAGAGGGTTTATAAAGACAGGACTAAATTAACAAACACAAAACAGCTGTAACATAACACAATCAGTAATACAAAGGATTATGGGAAATGAAGTGAAACTACAAAACAAACTAGTGCCCTCAAGTGTCCAAACTAGGGCACTGCAACAGGTGTGACATGCATGTAGTTATTACCCAGCAGTCACACAACGTCATAGGACGTTAATATTGGGTTAGATTTAGGTTGTGATGTGACCAAAATTTTATGTCTAGCCAGCGTCTAAGGACAATGTTATTTTGACGTCTAATAACAACAAAATTCAACATCTGATAGACGTCATAGTGGTAACGTTCACACAACTTCAAGCTGTGACATCATTAGACGTTGATATTTGGTTGGTTTTCGGTTGGACATTGACGTTGGTCTAACATTGAGTTCTGACGTCAACCCGATTTTCATTTCAATTTAATTCACACTTATTTGTATAGCGCTTTTACAATGTAAATTGTTTCAAAGCAGCTTTAGAAGATCATAGTAAATACCCAACAAAACGCAACGTCTCCACGACATTGGGGTACAACGTCAATACGACGTCATGTTAATGTCTTGTGCTTGCTGGGTGTTTAAGGCCATTTCGGTCCCCATACAGTAAACATCCGTCATCTTCTCATCAGTGACCTGCATGTAAACAGTCTCTGGGTCAGTGTGTGTAAAGGTTTTGGACATCTTCTTGGACACTTTTAATGCTTCCAAACAGTTTGCTGCATTTATTAATCGCCCATGTCTTGAAGTAGTTCATTGTGAGGCGATTTACCTTCTGTGTGTGATTTGATTGGACAGGAATCACAGGACTGAGCTTTCTGATCCCCATAGACAAGAAAAAATAAAGTTGTGACTGCAGACTAAGGGAAAGTAGCGGAGTAAAAGTACCGATACAGCACTAAACATGTACTCAAGTGAGAGTAAAAGAGCACATTTTTAAAACTACTCTGTAAACTACAATTCCTGAGAACTAATTATAGTAATCTGAGTATTTGTAATTAGTTACTTTACACCACTGTAAACAGCAAACATAATTTTTTGAGTGTGCCAAGTAAAAAATAAAGAAATGATAAGCATCCATTTCCCCTGATTTTATTTCCCTCTCTCCGCCACTGGAATGAATCTCCATGTCAGAGAGCCGGTGTATTTGGAGATGTGTTTTCTGTGCTATATTTAGGTGTCATGGGCCTCCTGTTATCCAGCGGCGTTACAGGATAGCAGCTTCAGCACTGCCTGTCCTGAAAACATGAGTGTGCGACACGCTCCAGCAGCACGTCTACATCTGCACACACACACTCCAGCAGAACATGTCTACTGTGCTGGATCAAAAGAACACCTAGAATTTCATCAGGGGTTGCCACAGCGGAATGAACCGCCAACTTATCCAGCATATGTTTTACACAGCGGATGCCC
Source organism: Danio rerio (assembly GCF_052040795.2). Classification (NCBI taxonomy): domain Eukaryota; kingdom Metazoa; phylum Chordata; class Actinopteri; order Cypriniformes; family Danionidae; genus Danio; species Danio rerio. The sequence continues at coordinate 7,076,363 of NC_141025.1, read as the reverse complement.
TTCCAGCTGCAACCCAGTACTAGGAAACATACATGTGTAATGGAGGCCAGCTGTTAAGTGCAGGTACCTCACTCCTCTGACCTCTACAGGTGCTCTAGGGACAGATGCTAGAGGCCATGGTTTTTAGCCTCCTTGTTAGAGCAACCGACTCCCATGCCGAAGGTCGCCGGCTCGATACCAGCTCGGAGCGGGATAGTTGGTGTAGAGCCGGCGGGGTTACACATGCACACTCATTCACTCGCACACTCACACACTAAGGCCAATTTAGTTTATTTAATTCACCTATAGCGCATGTGTTTGGTCTGTTGGGGAAACCGGAGCACCCAGAAGAAACCCACGCCAACATGGGGAGAACATGCAAAACACAGAAACACCAACCGACCCAACCAGGACTCGCACCAGCGACCTAATTGCTTTGATGGAACCGCTGAGCCACCGTGCCGTCCCTGTCAAACAGAAAATAAGATACTTAGAAAAATGTTGGAAACCTGTAGCTATTTACTTTTATAATATTTGTTTTTTCTACTATGGAAGTCAATGGTTACAGGTTTTTAGCTTTCTTCAAAATATCTTCTTTTGTGCTCAACTGATTAGAGAAACTCAAAGGATTGAAGTCACTTGAGGAAGAGTAGATAGTGAGTAAATTTGCATTACTCTCCGTACTTTCCATTTAAACCCCAAGCGTTGCATAAAATGTACCAAATTAACAGTTTAGTGAACACTGTGTGCTGAATATTCTTAGTTTGCTGTGGTTAAGGTATAAAACAAAACACATTCGAGATGAAATTTCCACCGAGTCCATCCTGACGTGTTCACAAGACTTTGTCTCCCCCTGGTGACGATGTGTTAAACATCCAAAACAATCAAATCTGTTAGCTTAAAGGTAATGGGGTATATGCCGAGCTAGTGCTGTTCCCATGCTGATACACTTCCGGTGACCTGTTATTGTGAACTTTTTTCCATTTTATACGGTTCCTTATACAGCATCGATGTTGTAATGCCATTAAAATACATTCAGTTAAATAAACTTTAGCATTTATTTGGTTGCTCAAGCGTAAAACGAGACAAAAAGCTGTTTACTCGCAAGCGCTCATCACAATCGGCAGGCTAATGCAGAAGCTCCATTAAATATACTGGTGTAAAATAAATGCTCATATTATAAAGATATGGCGGGGGAAATGTAATTTAATGCAGTGCTTCTTGTACAATCTGAGACCCACTTTAAATCGGACATCACTCAGCTATTGGAGATCGCTGATTTTTAAAGAAAACAGACCTTGAACGCACCGGATTTTGCATTGGCGTTCAATTCGCCGGAAGCGCTTAACCCAGGTTACTGGCAAATTAAAAGTCCTATTAGCATGCTTCGGCATATACCCCATAATAACAAATCCATGTTTTTTGTTTGTTTTCTATAAATGAGGTGTTTTAATTTAATATTTTTTTAAAAATCTAATATTTCAATTAGCTTTTATTTTTATTTCCTGTATTTATTAAAAATAAATGTACAATACTTAATGCTTTTTTTTTTTACTATCGGTGGCACGGTGGCTCAGTGGTTATCACTGTATCACCTCACAGTAAGACGGCCACTGGTTCGAATCCCGACTGGGTCAGTTGGCATTTGGAGTTTGCATGTTCTCCCCATGTTGGCGTGAGTTTCCTCTGGGTGCTCAGGTTTCCCCAACAGTCCAAACACATGCGCTATAGGGGAATTGGGTAAACAAAATTAGCCGTAGAGATTATCAGCAGAGATTATCTGTCTGTGTTATGTTATTAAAAGTTTATATCAGGTCAAGTGGCACTATAAGCACATGCTGGATGTTTTTGTGTTGCAAGTTATTTTAAGACTTTTAAGTGTTGCATCACTTTGTTGCCATTAAACAAGTTCAGACATTCTAGTATTGGCACTTTATCATAACTGTATGGATGTTATAAATGGAAATTAATATCAAACTTTACGAATATAACATAAAATTAAAAAGGTTTTTGGCACCTGTTTAGTCCTATTCAGACTTTCTGATGTTGACCCTTAATAATAACTGTTTAGGCTACATTTCATAAATGGATATCAAACTTCACGGATATAACATAACGAGAAATACAATTTAGCTGGGTTTTTGTGGAACCTGTTTAGTTCTATTTATGGAAAAGAAGGGAATGATGTCAATATTTACCTGCTGATGAAACACGTGGGGATAAAGAGAGATTACTGTACTTACGTCATATAAACAGAATAAATCAGAGAGAATGGCAAAAACTCGAGTACGAAGGGCGGGGCGTAGAAGTCAGGAACTTGTCTCTGATTGGTCAACTGCGATATTTGTTTTAAATAAAGAGTCCATCAAAGATTTTCAGCGTCATTTTTTGGTTATAGAATTCCGCAGACTTTGAGTCTATCTTATGAGTAAATTATCCAGTTTTTAAATTAATTTCACTAATATCGTTGTGATAGCCTAGTAGTACTGTAATATTAAAATGTTCATTTTTCTTGTTCAATGTTCAATTTTAGTAGACATTTTATATGATGCATATACTTCCTTTGTTTACCAATTAAGTGAATCTAATTGGATTTGTACTGTAAACATTATAAGTTAAAAATGTATTGTTTTTTCATTTCATTTGTTAAGTTTTTAGTTATAATACTCTTAAAATGACTCCGCATAAATACACAGACTTTTATTTATTTATTTATTTATTTATTTTACAAAATTCAATGCAGAAATAGCAACAAATGTACGCAGATTCTGTCTGTCCTTAGTCATATCTTACATTTGTGACCCTGAACCACAAAATCATAATAAATTTAATATTTTTATGGAATTTTTGTGCATTGATTTATTTAGAGCAGTGGTTCTCAAACTGTGGTACGTGTACCACTAGTGGTACGCGGGCTTCCTTCTAGTGGTACGCGGAGGAAAGAAATATGTCATGTACATGCTACATATATTTAAAAATTTATCAAAAATTATGTATATAATATGCCATACATGACATTTAGACCTATATTTCTAAGTTTATCTGCCATGTTTTTTAACTGTGCAGAGTTGTAGCTGCTTTACTGGGCCTACTAAGCTACTGTATTTCAATACCGCTCATTTTGGTGGTACTTGGAGAGACAATTTTTTTTCTGAGGTGGTACTTGATGAAAAAAGTTTGAGACCCACTGATTTAGAGATTTACAGACAGTATGGGGAGAGTAGGGACAGTTGCAACACTTTTTTTTTTTTTTTTTTGCATTTCCTTCAACAATAAGAGCCAGTTTTTTTTTTTTTTTTTGTGGAAATCCAAAATTTAATATAGACCATTTTGAGGGATGCAAACAAAAACAATGGTCCCATGGTATTTCCTGTTTTACATTTTTAATTTCTATAGCTCCTGAGAATCCAAAAAGAGCCACATATTGATGAATAATGTTATGATAACTGTTTTAACATGAAGTCATGATGTTACAGTTATGAACACAACCACAAAAACTAGTTTTGATATATTAACAATAGGACATTTACAACAGATCTTCATGAAACTTGATCTTTTCTGATGTTTTTGCATCGAATTATTATTTTTTTGCACATATACCATGTAAATTTGGCTTTTTTTTTTTTTTCAAAAAGACAAAGCCAGTTTTATGTTAAACTGGTCTTGTGGTCACATTTATTTAATTAATTACTGAAAACATCTATGAGCCACCGAGCGCCCCCTGGAGGAATGAACGGTTATTACGTCAATGGCTTAGCAGTGATGACAAGCAGCCGCACAAACACACCCACAGCAGTGCAGTGAACACACACAAACATAAGACTGATAAACACGGACAAAGAGAGACGAAAGAATCCGAAATAAGTGCATCTCCTCCTGAACTC